>NC_085138.1:290080255-290380255 GCF_035046485.1 Aedes albopictus | reverse complement strand
AAGTAAGTAAGTAAGTAAGTAAGTAAGTAAGTAAGTAAGTAAGTAAGTAAGTAAGTAAGTAAGTAAGTAAGTAAGTAAGTAAGTAAGTAAGTAAGTAAGTAAGTAAGTAAGTAAGTAAGTAAGTAAGTAAGTAAGTAAGTAAGTAAGTAAGTAAGTAAGTAAGTAAGTAAGTAAGTAAGTAAGTAAGTAAGTAAGTAAGTAAGTAAGTAAGTAAGTAAGTAAGTAAGTAAGTAAGTAAGTAAGTAAGTAAGTAAGTAAGTAAGTAAGTAAGTAAGTAAGTAAGTAAGTAAGTAAGTAAGTAAGTAAGTAAGTAAGTAAGTAAGTAAGTAAGTAAGTAAGTAAGTAAGTAAGTAAGTAAGTAAGTAAGTAAGTAAGTAAGTAAGTAAGTAAGTAAGTAAGTAAGTAAGTAAGTAAGTAAGTAAGTAAGTAAGTAAGTAAGTAAGTAAGTAAGTAAGTAAGTAAGTAAGTAAGTAAGTAAGTAAGTAAGTAAGTAAGTCAGTAAGTAAGTAAGTAAGTAAGTACCCAGACAACCAGAACTCGCATAAAAATGCATAGATTTAATCATATTATCACTAACATACCTCACAATCGCATAAATGTAAACACCAAATGCAACAAAAGTGCGAAATTCATCGCAAAACCCGACATTTTAATGGTTGTTGACGATGAACCAAACTGAATCGCATAATAACACGAGCAAACTCATAACATAGCATTCAAATTCGCAATTTGCATGGTTATGCGAACTTTGTTTTGTTATGACAGCTCTTCTTGCATTAGTGTGTTGATTAACTCGCATAAATGCACAAGCAAGTTTGTTTACATATCAATACAAACTCGCATAAACGATAATCTGTTATGCGTACATAATGTGATTTGAAATGTGATAACACATGGAAAGTTGCTGTTTGATTGTGGTTGGACTGTGGATCCGTACCGAGAAAGTGAAAAATCATTCGGTAGTGAACCGTTTGTGTTAAAATTAAATCATTATAACTGTTTTAGTGGCCCTGGTGTATTAGTTTCGAAGTGTTTTGAACTAGCCCTTGTAAAAAATGCAACATTTATCGTGCAGGTTCGCGTTGATGGCCAAGCAACCCCGTACTGGGACACCACAGGTAAGTCAGTTTTGTTTTAGAAGACATCGAGATGAGTTAGAATGGTATTGCAATGTAACATCCTGTTTCTCAAGAATTGTGTGGTGTTAAGTATAAGGCACCGGCAGCTAATCCAGAAGTAATAAGTTCGACACCGGGGGCAATGTGAGTTGTTTTTTGTTTGTTTTAATAAAACAACTCGCATAATATGATTGATTACGTCGCAATGTGTACTATCATCGATAATCGCAGAAGATATCGTGTCAACTCACATAGCGCTATCTTTCTTCCGTCAATGCACGCATATCGCCTCCACTTTTGCATGTATAGGGCATATTCGCAGCGTTTTATGCGATGAAACTTTTACGCTTAGTTGCACGTATGAAATGGTCGTAAACTTCGTTTTACGTGTGAATTGGTTGTCTGGGTAAATACTTATGTACGTTCATATGATCAAAAATAAGATTCATGAAATTTTCTTCAATTCTGGATTTTTGTTGTTCCAGAAAAATCAAAACATCCTAACCTACAACCCTGGCACGCATCTTCGCGATGGCATTCGGTCAGCAGCACCAAGCAGTCGGTTGCTCAATGCCCGGACAGCGTGATAGAGAGCAAGCAAAACAAACCGACCAGCATCTTCGTCATCCGCTCAACTCCACCGTCCTTCGCTCCGCTCAAACACAGCATAAATTGCGCGCCCGGCGCACCTCTTGCCTCCGTGGTAAAAATGAGCAGATCGCGCAACCGTAGGTATGGAGGCAAGTAAGGTAGCATTTATCAGCATGTGAGTCGCCGACGCCGAAGCCCGCTGGACGAGAGCGCATCTTCATCCACCAGCTGTGCGCGGGGCAGCCAGATAGTGCGACAACAAATTGGGTCTTCGTTGGGTGCACGCTGCTGGTGAGATAGCAGCATCCACCTGGGCTATAAGGAGGCTACAACATTTTTCGAGAGCGGGAGAGGAAGAGAGTTGCAGGCCAAATATAGCACGTTGTTGATGCTGTGGATCACGAGAGCGTCGAGCTTGATGATCAGTATAATCATCGTCATCGTCAACATTGATTCCTTTAGGGGTATTCTTGCAGTGATACCAGTTTATCACCTGGATAGCTGTTGAAAATGAATGGTTGTTTTTCGAGAATTTATCTAATTATTTGAAGTTATGTAGGACTATGACCTGTTTGAATTTTGAATTTAATTAAAGAAAAAGAAAACAAAATCGTAACCAATGGTCACGAGTGATTGTACAGTGTAACCACCGACGAACCGACGTGACAGCTAGAACAAATAAATTCAAATTTGTTGTCCGCGACGCCATGATGGAAAATAGCCGAACACTATCGTCACCTCTATAACGGCTCGCGATGATTTGATAGCTCGACACCAAACCCCCGTGTGTTCATATAGGAAACGGTTCGCGTCTGTGCTGATTTGACAGAAGCGATCGCTCGCTTCGCTGGTCGACCGTTAAATCAGGGGGGGGGGGTCAGTTTTGGATCGCCACTGTCACGTCGGTTCGTCAGTGGTGTTACTTCCAATATGTCCTTAAGATTTTGTAAGATTAGGGTATATCGAAAAAGATTGAAGAAGGAAATAAACTAGGTTTTTGAAGGCGTCTACTATGGCAAGAAGCTGACAATTTCTGCAATTCCTTTAGAATAATTTTCAAAAAATTCTCAAGAGTTTCTTCCTCTAAATATGTCACCTGAAATCCTTCAAGTGGAATTTCTTCTAAGATCCCTCCAGAATTCGCTCTACAGTCTACATATTCTCTCAAGAATTATTTCCTTTCAAAGATTCCTTTGAGAATTTATCCTGAGATTTCTTGAAAAAGCTGAAAAGATTGATATAAAAATCTTTTCATAAATTTCCTTGCGCTTCTTTCAGCAATTGCTTTAGAGATTAATCCTTGAATTCCTTCTGGCAATTCTTTGTAGAGTTTCTAGATATAAATTTTCAGGAATTCATTTGGAGATTATTATAGTTAGATTCAAGATTCCACCAAAAAGTCCACCAGGAATACTATCAGAAATTCCTCCATAAATTCTTTTAGGGAATTCTCCGGAGATTTTTCCAAAAGTTCTTGTGTGCTTATGATTTGAAATTTTTTGTTAATGTTAATTTAATTTTATTTACTAACTTAACCCTCTAATACCCAAATTTTTGATTTTGATTTTGAAATGATATTTAATTTTTCGTCATCTAAAATCGATTTAAACATGTTTTGGAAGATGATTTTTTTTAATTCTTGATTACGTGAATTTCAGTTTTTGATTTTTCTAATTTGTATTTTTAAACATCCCCACAATTTTATATTTTTCCGGGAAGCCTATTTGGGGTACGGATTTTTTGAGATGAAAACATTTTGAGATTTTATGATTATTATAGGCCTTTTCATGTGACAGATCCGTGCATGCATTTGTTTACAAAGCTTGAACAACAGCTGCTAACAAGAACGTGTCATCTTCATTGAAGAACTGTCAAACGCCCGAACAATCAGCTGATTTAAGACGTCAAATGAAAAGGCCCATTGCAATATTTTTATTTTTTTTTCATAGAAAATTTTATTTTCCGTGTAATATTAAGGAAAATAATTTTAGAGTGTATTCGATTTCCTTAAAATATAAAACTTTGATAGAATGATTTGGGAAAAATTTAAAATACGTTAATTGTATCGATTCAATAAAAAATAAACAATGACTTCTAGAAGGTGATTAAAACATTAATTTTTCAATGATTTTAAAAAAATGTAAATGCGCTTTAAAATACACCAAAAACCTTTTTGAGATGTACAAAACAGTCCTAAATGTCAGCCAAAAATATAAAAATTTGGATTTTCCACGAAACGAAAATCACAAAAATGCTCAAACTATACCCCGTCTAAAGGCGGGGTTGGGCATTAGAGGGTTAAGGCTAATGTCTTATTCGATTAAAAAATTAAATTAAGTGGTTCTCTGAATGTCGTGATGCTTAGAGTGGGTTTTTTTTTTTATCTGTATTAACGAGATTTTTAGCCCAGGGCTAGTTCATCTCGGGACCCACGCTTTACTTCCCTTCCGAAGGAAGAACTCACATTTGGCGAGTTTGTCGGGAGTGGGATTTGATCCCAGGTCCTCGGCGTGATAGTCAAGTGTTCTAACCATCACACCAGGACCGCTCCACGCTTAGAGTGGGTCTTAGATTCATTGAAAATAATTATTTTTTCATAATGGTTAAAGTTGAAGTGATCCAAAATATCAAAACATGAAATAAAAACAAACAAACCAATTGGCCAAAATAAAATTTCATTCCATACTTAAAAACGTTTTGAATTATGGGAAAAATATATGTAAACGTCACATGTTTTTATTGGGTCAGGACAAAAAGAGAAACACGTGTTTATATTTTTATCATACAGTTCCGAATACTTGGCGTAACATTTAAAACATTCCGCGGTTTATCATTTTTTTTTAAATAGAATATTTATTTTTTAATTGAATTACTTCAAAACTTCTTACACAGCGTTGTTTTTTGTATGCACCGTATTATGGGATTCAAAATATTATGAATTTTCTAAAAGTAATTTGTTTGCACATTACTATATGACTTTTTATTTTCAATAAAATCATATCACAAAACTTCAAAACCTGCATCGCAGAATTTGTTAAATGCACCAAGAATTCTGATTTTTTACACATTAATTACACCTTGAAGCCATTTCAACGTATTTTTCAAAAAAAAAAACTACATTATTGAAATGTTACCTTTCAATCGATATTAAGAAACTCAAAACGGCCCAAATGATTTAAAACAGCGTTTCTCAAACTAAGGGTAGCGATCCACTGGTGGGTCGCAGGCTGATTTTTGGTGTGTCACGAAATCTTGGGCGATATGGTTATAAATATCTTAATAACCTTATGTCTAACGATATTGTTCCACTTTTACAAATACAATCTTTGAGAATCGGCAGAGTCATTCCAAGAAATTACATATGTTTCGCCTTAATTCTTTTCAAACTTTTGAATCATAAATCTTTGCCTAGAGTGCATTGAATATTGAAATTACGTTATGAAATCGATTTTGAAACTATGAGTTTGTGATCCGAAGGTCTGATATTTTGGCAATTTCTTGGATTTTTATTGTGTTCTGTAAAATACATTTCGAATTGTTGCTTGCTGTTCGCAATTTAGAGACGTACTCGTAGAGTCCAGCTGTTAGAGTTTCTAAACAATTTTTTGAAGGAAAATAAAAATCAGCAAAAATTTACCAAATGTAGACAAAAAAAACAACCTTAGATAATCTCGCTGATTCAAACGTAAACGTTCGTGGCTTTCACCTTAACTTTGGTAAAATTATGATGAATTTCGTTAATCTTATATTTCTTTGGAAATCATTAAACTGATCTTAATAAAATAAAAGTAAAATAAGTGTGTATGAAGGATCTGATTCAAAATTTCAAGAGCACTCATCTAATCATCCTGCAATACTACAATTCTAAAAATTTATTTAAAAAGACAGTCCAATTTTTTTTAATGTTGTAAATTATGATTTTTTTATTTAACTCCTCTTGAACTTAATTACGAAATACAACAGAAGGAATGCAAGGATTACACTTGGAATTCCTCCAGAAGTTCACCCACACATGTAATGTGCAATCCCTTCGCAAAGTCTTTGTTGATTTCACCCAGAGGTTCTTCAAACAAATCTTCCTTTAAAAATATCGCCAGAGCTTTCTCTAAGAATTGCTTCGAGAACTCTTCCTGGCGAAACTTCAATTATTCTTGCAGGAAGTCTTTCAAAAGGCTTCTACAGTAATTTCTAGAGAGGTTTCTGTAAAAAAATACCAGGATATCTTCTAGACATTCTAGCAATATTTTTACCGGTAATTCATACTTGAAATGCTTCAGGACATCCCAGAAATTCATCTGGGACCTTATTTAAAGATTCTTCCAAGAATTCTGCCATAATTTGTCAAACTATTCCGTCTTTAACTTCTTTCAGAAAATACATCAGATGCTACTCAACAGATTTTTCCTGAAATTCTCCCCAATATCCCTCTAGGAGTTTTCCCAGATATTTCTTCTGGAATCAATCCACAAATCTGACCAAAAATTTTGCTGGATGTTCCTATATGTGGTATATTGATTCTATACTATACTATATTGATTCCACTAAGAATTTCAGTAGAAATTCTTTGAATTTTCTCCCAGATTTTCTTTAAGTATTCCTAGTGGAGTCACTGTGATAATTTTCAGAAGATTTCTTAGATCTCTGGAAACTTTAGATGAATTTCTGAAAAACCATTCAAGCAATTCATGGAGAAATCTGTGGAAGGAATCCTGAAAGAATTCCCTAAAGGTTGTGTGGTTAAAAAACTGCAATGTCTGCATACCTGGAAAAGCCTCTGGATCAATTTCTGAATAGATAATTGTAGAAATCTCCGCAAGCAAAAATAATCCAGAGATTAGGGATTAGAGTTCCTGTAGGAATTTCAGTAGTGATTCTTGTCTCTGGAAGAATTTAAGTATTAAATCTGAAGTGAACATCTGGAGTAAATCTTGAATTTCTGGATATTTTTCCTAACGAATGCCAGCAGCGATACCTTAATCAATTACTGGAATAATTTCTGCAAAAATCTTCCACTTAAGATTCGTTTGGATATTCTTGCTGGGATTTATTCTGAAGATTCTGGTGCGATTCAACAGGTAGTCATGCTGGGATTCATGGAGAAATTCAGGCTGGAAATGTTTAAGAAATCTCAGCAAGTAAAAAATTCCTGAAGGAGTCCTTTGCATAGGAATCCTTCGAGGCAATCTGGAGCAATCGAGGCAATCTGGAGCCATAGTTTGTACTAAAGTTCCATCAGGCATTCCTGGAGGTATTCAAATAATATTTCTGCATGGATTCCTAGAAAAATTGATCTTGGAATACCTTCAAGAATTAAATATACAGTGCATCCAGATATTTTGTTGTGACACCTCAAGGAATTTCACCAAGAATTCCTCTTGGCAATCTTCCTCGGATTTTTTAAGGGCTCTTTTAGGACTTCCTCAAAAAAATCGTCAACGAATGCCCGTTGGGATTTCAGCGGAAGTTCTTTCTGTTTTTTCTTCAGGGATTTTTTAAGGGACTTCCCCAGAAATTTCTCTTGGAATTTCCTCAAGAATGTCGGCTGGCTAGAGATTTTCCCGAGGAGTTCTTAAAAAATCAACAGGGTTTCCAGATGGAATAATAGAAGGAATTCCTGGAAGAATTCCAAGAGGAATTCCTAAAGAAATTCCTGGAAAAATCACTCCAGTCGATGAAAACATTTCGTCAAACGAAAAATTCCCCACTGGACCACTACGTGTTTCGTTTATTGTCCGTTGTTTCTTATAAGCACCTTAGGTTAAAGACGGTGTTGCGTCTTTCTTTATTTTTTGAATTCATGGAGGAATTCTTTGGTCTTCTTTGGGAAATTTCAAAAGGAATTTCTGGATTTATCCCTTTGAAAAAATCCTGTAGAAATCACAGACAACTCTTCTGTAGGAATCCCAGTGAGCATTGTTAGAGGAATTCACAGAGGAATTCCTGAATGACTTCTTGGAGAAATGCCAAGAGACATTATTTGAAGAATTCATGGAGAAATCCCTGCAGGAATCAACTGAACAATTTCTGAAACATTCCAACACGTATTCAAGTAGGAATTCCGAAAGCAATTTCTGAAAGACTCCTTGAAGACTTCATTGGAGGGATCCCTGGATGAATCACAGGAGGAGCTTTAAGCGGACTCCCTGTAGCAATCTCAGCAGAAGTTTCTAAAGAATCCCATCAGGCATCCCCGAAGGAATTTCAAGAATTATTCTAGGAGTTTCTACAATGATAACTCGTGGGATTCTTCTAGAAAATCTAGCAGGGATTTCTCCAGAAGATTAAGCATGGTCTCCTTTACGAGTTTCTCTTGAAATGCCAGTAGAAATTTCTGCTGGGGGTTCTTCAGGAATTCCTTCAAGCTTTCCCCAAGAGTTCTTGCTGCAGTTGGGTGCGAGGCCATCCAAAATTCTCGGGAATTGTCTGAGTAATCCCAGAAAGATTTCTAAATAAATAAATAAATAAATAATCCCACAAAGATTATTAAATAAATCCTACTAGTATTCCAAGCAAGAATTTCTAGAGGAATTCCAATTGATTTACTGGGAAAATTGTAAACAATTTTCATTTCAGTTTAAAGAATCATAGTAAGAAATCTTTGGAGCAATCACAGTATTTATATTTTGGAGGAATCTCAGTTGTTTTAGCATGAGAAATTCCATCAATATTCCTAGGATTCTTTCAAAATTCCTTCTGGGATTCCTCCATGGATTTCTCCAAGAACTCATACAGGAAATAGTTGAAATGCAGGCCGCGCTCCAGTTGGAGCGTTATCACAAAAAGAAGAAAAACTACCAGAAAGAGTTGAGTTGCATTAAAATATCTTGTAGACCACATGCAAGTTCCCAGTATTCCATGGAAAAAATATAACAAAAAAAGCTTTTCATGGATCGTTCACAAAAACTGACACATAAATCCTAAAATTTCAATCTCATAGTGAATTTCTTAATCTTAGATGGAAATTTCAAGATAAAGACATCATACTGCTAAAATCAAAATTTGAGAAAACAAAAATAGTTTACGGATTTGAAATCCAGACTACATTATAAAGTAGATTCCTCTAGAAATTATTTTCGGTGACTATATCCGGTAGTTCCTAGACGGACCAAAACTATTCATAAACTATGTTCGAAGGTAAAGGTGTAAGTTTAAATAAAGAAAAATGGAATGAATTTATCTCTATCCACTTTCACGAACTAGACATAAATATGTGCACGAGTCACGAGTATATGTAATTTTTGGCTGAACAGCGAATAACAACTGATGTTTAATTAATTTTCGATATGATTTAGATTAGTTTTCTCTATATCTGAAAGACAATCAGAAAACTCTTTAATGCTTAACAAATATCACTATTTTCTAATTGCAACCCTCAAATACTCGCAAACCACCCCGTATAAACATCCGCACATCTTGCACCACTGGACCGCTACAACCTGCCGCTCAGACGACGACGACGGCCCGTGGTCCTGCTGAAGCAACTGCTAGCAGCTCAGACTGCTGCTGCGAGCATCATCATCGCATCTGCTGACGACAACGACGACGACGACGACGACGACGATGGCACGCGGAGGGCAAAAACGAAGCAAATAATGTTATGGGTTTTACCTTGATTTTACTTGTATGATTCCCCCAGTCGTGATTTGACTCTTCTCCGTTACACATCTCTCTCTCTCAGTCGGGTTTCACACACGGCGGTTTCGTTCTGCTGTTTACCTTACCACTGGTTGGTGTGGCGTGTTAGCGAACTAGGGGCGATCCGGATAGATCGATGTTTTTGCGTTGCTACTTTTTGGCGGTTGTTCTGAGAGTCGGAGAAGATCGAGCGAGCGCGGTGCATCTGAGCAATTGAAGAAGTTCGTCGCTTGCAACCGCGCAAGTCGTTCGAGGGTCGTCGGATAAACGCTGGAACGGTTGAGCTCATTCTGTTTATCGGTTAGTGACAAGTGCTGTGCGGGGTGACCTTGCCTTGAGAAGATCGTGTCGATCGGATTCTGATGGATTTATGCACGCTGAGCCGTTGAATCGCTGAGCACGCTGAAGCGAAGCGCGTTTAGATCTGCATGCTAATGAAGTGGCCGCAGGGATTCTGTGCACTGAGTTCAATGAGTTTGTGCACCCATCGCGGTTAATTATCAACGGATTAGTGTCACCCGAGTGCAATTGACCAATTGAAACGGTGGACCTCCGGCATTGAATGCCACGTGCCTTACAACGACTACAGCGAGAAGACTTCCCGCGCGGCAGTGCTACATGAAGACGGAGGACAAGTGCAACATAATTCCGCGCAAGAGGTGTACGAAGTGAATAAATTGTTCTTTATTTGCTTGTACTGGCATCTTCATTACATGGTGTTACATTTCATTATCTTGTAGCTCGTGTTGTCGTAGTCTCGTCGTCTTGTTCGCGCAGTGCGTACCCTGTCTTCGGACCCCTTACAACCAGGCGGCAATCACGGGCCGTCGAAACAAGCTCTGGTTTTTCTTCCGTGGAAGTGATTACCGACAGGCATTATTCGTGTTTGTACTTTGGGCACGTGCTTCGGAAGGAGGATTTATTAACTTGGGTGGCTTAATATGTTGGCCGGCTAATGAGCTGCTTCATAGTGAAACGCGCGCGCGTAGCTGACCCGAAGAAAGTGATACTCGACCTCGGGGTGTGTGTTTGTTGTGTGTTCAAGTGCAAGATCTAAATCTCTTCCGTGCTCGTACATAATAGCGCCCCCAAAACAACAGCAACAGTCAGTACCCAACATCAGTGATCCCGTCGAGAAGGTTACCGCCGAAATTGCGTGCTTTAATTAGCAGGATTGACGAGAAGTTTGAAGTTTTTGCCTTCGTTTAGTTTGCTCCGTTTTTTTTTCGTTTTTCGGTGGTCTATTTGGAGCCGTTGGCGGACTGCACTGAGAGCGGTGCTTTTTTTGTGTTGACTTTTTTGCAAGTTCAAGAAGACCCCCGGCGTAAGCTGCTACTTCCTGGATTGGATCGCGCGCAGATTCCGATCGCAAACAAGGTGAGTGTGTGATTTTCTTGATTGAAGTTTTTTTTTCCTTCTTGCGGGTTCTTAGACAGACGACGCCACTAAGCGGTAATCCGTTCCGATCGGTTTGATTAATCCGAGTTAATGGGTGGCTGTCGACACGCGTGTGCCACAGTTGGTGCGAACCTTGTGTACCTAATGGCTAGTTTTGGTGCAATGAGTATATTGACTGGTATGATCGCAATGAAATGAGACTGTTCGGCTGCATGCACGTTATTATTATGAATCCGTGATTTTTGTGTTTGTGATTTGTAAGAAGTTTTATGCCTTCCCAGCTTTTTGTAGCTAGTGTCTATCGAGGAGAGGTAAGAAAAGTAGCCCCGTCAATGTACTAATAAGAGGAGCAATGTAAATAATGACAAGTATGCATTATTTGCAGATCAATTACCGACGGGAAATAATCTCAGCATCAATAACTATTTTGGTCGGCTCCTATCTATGGATTGATGATGTCTCGGCTAGTTAAAGCGAACGAATCATCATAGTAAAAAAATACATTGATTTTGAATGAGCTTTTAATAAACTCTTAGCTTTTGCAAACTATCGTAATTTCTTATTGCCACCTTTCTCAAACTATCTCAGCAGTTTCTACATTTCATTGTTGTAATTTGGAAAAAGTGTTGCTGAGAGTCAACTAACAAACGCCATCTTTTTGCTGAGAAACGTTTTACAATGTGGGCTTCGTGGCCCAGCGGTTAGCGGCGTCAGTCTTTTAGGTGTCTCGTAAGCCTCGTAGTGAGGGTTCGATGCCCGCTCCAGTCGGGGAAAACTTTTCGTCAAACGGAAAATTCTCCACTGGGTGTTATATGTGTTGTCCGTTGTCTAATGTTGGTATTGTTCAGTCAGTGCGGCCTCTGGCCGAAGACGATGTAATTCTGGAGCAACATTTGAAAAGGGCCCAAGAGGTCTTGTGTCTTTTTTCTAAAACGCTCCGTAGGGCATAACAGCAGCCCGCCCACGCAAACGAACACCGTTATCCGAAAGATCGATGTTTGCTCTATCTGATAACGGTCTTAGTTTTTGAGAATAAGCTCAGGGGGGCTCAGGAGCGACGTGTGAAGTCATTGTTTACCAATGCTTGTATGCCCTTTTCAAATGTTGCTCCAGAATTGTCTTTTTATATACACGGCTGTGCAAGTGTCGAAGCTGCAAATTGGTAAGTCTGTAGAACTTTCGTCCACTCAGAGAGAAGATACATACGGATTCGTGAATTTGTTTTATGCTATGATTTTACATTATAACGTATTTCGTGAAAAATTTAAACAATTTTGCTCGGACAATCGTCTAGATATTTTCGGAGTTTACATTTTTGTTGTAGTTCCAGACCATTTTTTGTTTTATTCCCGTTCGGGTCTCTCACTGTGACCAGTTTTTAGATCTATTATGACATTCCATATACACAGCAAAAAAAAAAATCTTGTGGTATCACATCATTTTCGCTGCACATCAGTTGCGTCGTAAAAATGATGTACAAATTACATCCTTCCCACGCAGCAAATTAGCCGCCGCAGCCTGAAAGTGGGTCTAGCAATCGCTAGAACCGGAACGATAGATGATGGTTGGACATCGTCCTGATGATGGGTGACAACAAACCCGAAACCGGTCGTTAAAAAGGTAAATTTATATCCTTTTTCGTTATTTGTAAGAACAAAAAGTGTTATGTCCTGTTTCCGCGTCGTTTCGTGTGATTGTGATATAGTTCTTACGTTGCACTAATCTCAAAAATATGAGTAGATGAATCATATATAAGTAAAATATTTGCATGGATTCGTACACAGATCCGTTGATTGTAAGGCATATCCCTTACCTCTCGGCTATTTCACCGAGTTAGAGGACGGATAATAAATTTGATACTGCTTCTAGGTATCTGCTGAAATGGGTTTGTTGACACTTTCCAGTGCCAACGAGGGTGAAGTTTGTATGGAAGTTTGTTTGGGAAACGTGCTTGTTTGCATTTTTCTCCTGAATTTAAATTTTTGTCTAAAATGATCTAACTAATGCGGTTGAAGTATAGCCTAGGATATGCCAAAATGCTTTGCCGAAGACCGCAATGTGATCCGACACTTGTGAAAAAAGTTATAACGTACATATTGCCCGATGGTGCTTTACATTTAACATGCAAAGGAATAACATCAATAATATAATATCAATTTTTGGCCTAAGTTACCAAGCGAATAACTTTTTTCAAAAGCGTCGGATCACTTTGCGGCCTTCGGCAAAGTTTCCTAGGCAAAGCATATCCTAGGCTATACTTCTACATCATTAGTTAGATCATTTTAGAGAAAAAAAAGCAATTCAGGAGAAAAATGCAAAAAAGCACGTTTTTCCATACAAACTTCCTTACAAATTTCAATCGCAATGCGGAATGCGGGGACGCAATCAATCGCTTCCAAATTTTTCACAGTTGATGCGATCAAATTTAAATTTTCTCCTTACAACGTTGACCCACTCTAGTGTACATGGTGAGTGTGAAAATTGTTGGAATACAATGCAACAGAGTGAAATTACGTTCTTGCTTTTGAGGCTCGTATGAAAAAGACTATGTCTTATTTTGATAGCTGCTGTATGTTGATATGTTGTTAGCGTTGTTAACAAACAATAACCTTAATCAAAAGTTAAAGTTTAACCTCAAGCGAACAATACGAGGGCTTACGAAAGAGTAGCGAAAATTGATAATCACCACTGCACTGCACTGAAAAAGGATTATCGGTAAGAAAATTAGCGAAATTGAAGGTTTAGTATCTGTGCAGTCCAAAATGCTATCGATCCGTTTGATATGCATAACATACTAAAATAATTGCCCGGGCGTGGTAAAAACCAGGTTAGTCCATGCCAAATTTGAACAATCAGTTGTTCAAAATCTTTAAAGAAAAAAAAGAGGTATCTTCTAAAGATTTTTTCTGAAAAGTGTGAAACGACTATACACAGCAAATAATTTTGTAATATCCAGGCGCGTAATTTCTGGCGATGTATCCATTTTGAAACGTAATTTCATTCGGTTACATCGTTTTCCAACATTATCACACTCACCATGTACACCCTTGTTGGCACCGGAAAGTGTCAACAAACCCATTCCAGCAAACACTCAGAAGCAGTATCATAATTATCATCTACTTCTCAACTCGGTGAAATAGCCGAGAGGTAAGGGATACGCCTCACAATCAACGGATTAGTGTACGAATCCATGCCAATATTTTACTTATATATGATTCATCAATCTTTCCGGTTCTAGCGATTGCTAGACCCACTTTCAAGCTGCGGCGGCTGATTTGCTGCGTAGAACGGATGTAATTTTTACATCAATTTTACGACGCGACTGATGTGCATCGAAAATGATGTGATATTACAAGAATTTTTTTGCTGTGTATGTAAGGCTCGATTTGCAAAGAAGCGTAATTCCTTGAAGACCTGAAAACAAAAATGTCCAAAAAGCAGTCAAATTCAGTCAGATTTGATAATACTCGGGCTCGGAAGCTGTACGACGATGTTTTGAGCAAAAATAACATGCGCATAATCATGGATAATGAAACGTATATCAAATTAGACTACAAGGCACTTCAAATGGCACAGTTTACACTGAGAAGCATGGCGCGGATGTTCCAAATTAGGAAAAATCGTTTTTTTGTCAAAATTTTAGGAAAATGTGTTGGTTTACCAAAAAAACTTGCCAATGCGGTATGAGAACGTTACCTTTCTTTACCCTCGCAAATATGAACACCAAATTTACTAGAAGCAATGTCTCCAACAACGAATTCTGTTACTCATATGAGAGCACAAAGGCCCTACATTATTTTAGCCAGATTTGGCAACCTGCTACTACGTGCGGTACAGCTTGGACTGGTATGATCAAAACAATGTCCAATTTGTGGAAAAAAGCAATGCATCCTCCAAATTGCCCGCAAATAATGCTCATTGAGAAATATTGGGTCTTGATTAAAGGAAAACCGCGGAAAAAGGATAGAGGAGTAGATGACGTCATCAGATTCAAGAAATACTGGGTCAACGTAAGAAATACCTTGGACGAAACAGTTGTTCAAAACCTCATTAAGAACATCAAGAAGAAGGTGTGAGAGCTGCCAAGATCCATGAATTATTACATATATTTTAATGTCATGGGCTCTTCTAATGGTCTATAAACAATGTAATTGAATTTATTTTCAAAATATATGAAACATTTTTAAATACAACAATTTTCAGGTGTACTCATAATTATCGATACAGTCCTTAGTAGTAGTAGTGTCGCATTACTCAATTGCCGTTGAATGACAATAAAATAAATTTCTTAGAAATATGATACTTTCTTATCGAAAACAAAACAAGATCATTGATAATTGGCCATGCATCAACCTTGTTTTACGGCTGCATTCTCCCCGGTAAGAAGTGAAGTTAAGTGACAAGAAATTGAAAATTAGCTACGAATCACTAATTCACCGCCATCCTGGGCGGTTGACAGCCATCGCCTTGATCTGTGGCCAGGTCAAATTTCTGTCGGCTTGCTTGATTCCGTTGTTAAGGCTGCGTCTCCATGAGCCTCTGGGTCTGCCTCTGTTGCGATGTCCTGCTGGGTTCCAATCTAACGCTTGCTTGCAGATTTTGTTTCCGCCCCTGCGTAGAGTGTGGCCAACCCACCTCCACTTTCGCTCCCGAGTTTTTGTCGCTATCGGCATATGCACGAATTATATACCGCAGGCATCTATTGATGAAGATCTGCAGCCGTTGAGTGTTCTCCACTGATACACCCCAGGTTTCACTGGCGTATAGCAGCACAGATTTCACGTTCAAGTTGAAAATTCGGATTTTGTTGCATCGACTAATCTGGTTGTTTTTCCATACATTTCTTAAACTCGCAAAAGCAACCCTTGCCTTCTTGATCCGTGCACCTATGTCGATCTTGGTGCCGCCATCGGCCGCCATTTGACTACCAAGATATTGGAAGCTTTCAATATTCTCCACTGATTGCCCAGCTACCGTAAAGCTGGAAGGGTTGGCCGAGTTTACGTCCAACGATTTGGTCTTGTTGACGTTGTTGGTAAGACCTGCCGCTGAGGAGCGATTGGCAAGATCATCGAGCTTACTCTGCATATCAAGGCGCCGTTGAGTTAGGAGAGCAACGTCATCAGCCAGTACGGTCCACGGTCAATCACACCAACTAGGATCTCGTCGATTACGATGAGGAACAGTAGCGGTGATAGGATACATCCTAGCCTCACTCCAGCAACGGTCCGGATGGGATCGGAATCGGACAAAACACCGTTATACAGTACTCTGCACGAAAATGCCCTGTACTGTGTTTCAATGAGGTCGATGATTTTCTCAGGGATACCCTTGCGCCTGAGGGCTTCCCATATGTTTTCGTGATTGAGACGGTCGAAAGCTTTTTCGTAATCAATGAACACCAGGTAGAGAGACTCTTGGAATTCATTGATTTGTTCCAGACTTTGTACAGTGCCTAAATGTATTCGATTGTAATTCTACTAATCAAAGTGGTCTCCTTTTGCGCTGCTGTCACTTTTCTACCCTGCCAGTGATGAGCACGAGAATGCTGATGTGTGGCTCTTGTTCTTTTTACAGTCTGATTGGGGGATCATTATGAGTTGCCGTTAGCCGATATCTAAGTTTCCGGGTCCGTTAGAACATAGGCTAGGGTGCCTTGGCTGGGATCGTACCCATGAACATTCACTTTTGAAGTGAACGTGTAGCCACTACTCCACGGGCCCCAGCAATTTTAATTATATTGGTCGGGGATTTTTACTAACCGTCCCATGAGTTCAATTACACTAGTTTACAGCATTTTTGAACTCGGTAAGCTGATGATCGTTTTTCGTGTAGAATCATGCCCTGAGTTCGAAAACGCAAAGGAAAAAAATTACAGTAGAGCAGAAATATTTTCGACTTTCCATACAAGGTTGATGATTTGGAATCGGTTTTTGTTCTATTTTTAAGCAAAGTCGCTCACTTCACACATCTCATTCTCTGTAATCAATGCACCGATTGAGCTGATTTTTTTTACTGTAACTCGCCTACATACGATACGTCAATTAAACGTTGAGAAAGAATTTTTAAATTGTTTTTATCTTATTGAAAAAATACATTTCTTCATATATTTTTGGAAAATTTGCTAAAATTTAAGGAGATCGTCCCCAAAAATCGCCAATATCATGAACTTCATCAATCTGACGCAAAACCTGCATTCAGATGATCGAATGGTATAAAATTCAGCTTTTAATTTATGGAAAAATATTTAAAATTGATGAAACAAAACGCAAGATATTTGAATTTTATTGAATTCCATATTTTAAAAAGTTGTAAAACTCGATATTGAGCTAAACCTCAAAAACTGTTCTACTTTAATTTTTTTGAAACACGGTTTGGAAATCAGCGCTAAATTATGCTTCAAAACTTTTGGTCGTTGACAGAAGTTCACGACTTTCGTTTTATTTTGTAAACTAGTGTTATTTAGATATTTTCACAAAAATAGTGTTTATTTTCCACTTAGCGTTTCCAAAAGGTACGATGAAATTTACCAACCAAGTTAGTTTTCTCCGGGATTAACGGCATGGCGTTCCTTCATTTGAGCAAACAGAAATTTTATTATGGAGAAACATTTTATCCGGTGTAATGGGTCATTAGGCGTTGAAGGGGTCAGAAGGAGTTTAAATCCTGGAGTTTTACAGGGTGATTTGGTGGGTTTTCAACGGGTTTCAGAGGTATTAATGGTGGCTTCATGGGCATTTACGGGAATTTCATAGGGTATCAGATGGGTAACAGGGGCCAAGAGTGTTTAAGTGGTTTTCACTTCCCGAGCAGGAGAAAATAGTTGGCATTATATAGTTGCCAACAATATCATCAGAGATTTTCTCTTCCTTTGAGAAATATTAATACAATCATCTGGCTGATCAATAAAGCATACCATGGACTTGAACGGCTGCTTTAGAATTGATGGCGACCAATTATTATTTCAGCCTTTTGTGAGCAGCGAATATTTTTAGAGAAATCCAACAATACAAGTTTTGCACTTTGACCTTCAGTACTTTTATTGGTTTTGAACAGACGCGCCAACTTGGCCAAATTATTGGGGCGAGTCGGGGTGCGGCAAAGCCTGGTTTTTCAGATTTTTTGTATGAGAAAATCGAAAAATCATCAAATATTGGCGATAAGTTGGCGCCTATGGTTTTGAAAGCAGACAGCTGTTTGCATATCGTCCCCTTAATACTAGACCTAGGTAACTCGAAAATCGACTTTGAAAATTTTACAATTATTCATGCAGTTGTTCCAAAGGTATGGAGTCTTTAAAATAATTATTTTTAGCATTGATTGCACACAGCGAAACACTTTTTGTCTCAAGAGCAAACTTATGTGTCTCCGAAGGATTTTGGGCCGCTGAATCCGAATCCGGGCTCAGATTTGCTCCAACACGTCACAATTTTGAGCTATACGTTAATTTATAGGGCAAAATATGCGATTTTGGGCTTTTTTGACTGCAAGTTATTAAGCATGGAAATATTTTTTTTAATCTATCAAAAGGTTAATTGGTCAATTAACATCTAAATTAACGACTCATGCAAAATATTTCGTTTTACCTAATCAAATTTGATAGATATAAGCATTTTATGTAAGTATGAAAACTTGCATGCAACTTTTGGAGGGTGACTTGTATGGGAAATATCGTACCTAACATAAATCGCTTAAAACTATAAAATTCGATTTGGTAAAACGAAATATTTAGCATGAGTTGTTAATTTAGATGTTAATTGACCAAATAACCTTTTGATAGATTAAAAAAAAATATTTCCATGCTTAATAACTTGCAGTCAAAAAAGCCCAAAATCGCAAATTTTGCCCTATAAATTGAGGTATAGCTCAAAATTGTGACGCGTTGGAGCAAATCTGAGCCCGGATTTGGATTCAGCGGCCCAAAATCTGTCAGAGACACATAAGTTTGCTCTTGAGACAGACCAGAAGTTAATTTTTGTTACGCTGTGTTGCTTATTCAGCTGTTACTCTTTCTGCTACAAGAAAAGTTTTGAACTATTTTGGTTTAATTCTTTGATAAAAACAATAAATGGTTGAAAAATGGTCGAGTTACCTAGTTATATCACTCAAAGTGCAACATAAATAATGGAGGAGATGTTCTGCGATACCTACACCCAAAACAGAGAAATAGGAGCGCTGGCGCGCACGGCATTTTGTGCACGGAACATGCATGTAATGTGCGCAAAACGCGCTTATCCGACGGCGCACAAACGCTCACAGCCGGTGAATTCATGTATGCGTGGCCAAAAACGTATCGCGATACATGACCCACTGCATGGACTACTCGACTAGCGAACTCGAATCTAATGCGATTGATAATGCACGCATACAAATACTGTTTGGAAAATAAACAAACTTTTCGTACAGTATAAGCGATACTTACCTACGTGTGCGTAAAGCAGCAGCTATGCAATCGATTCAGTCAGTTCAGTAGACTTGACGCGCTAGACGTTTGTTTCCAATTCGTGTATACGGAGTGATTTTCGCGTGCGTTTACCGTATATTTATCCGGTTGTGTTGTGAAATAAACCTGGTTATAACAGGCTCGGTAGTGCTGTGAAAATGGCCAACAAGAAAGTGGGTGACATCAAGTTCTTCCAGCAGGATTTTATCACCGCCTCCGATCAGAAGATTTTTAACCCTCGGTAGGAAGGAAGAAAACTGCCCTACGGAGGGCAATAATGGCAATTGTGTGACACCGTTAGGACCGCATCAACTGTCGCGAGTGGATAACGGCTGAGAGGTAAATACGTCAGCTGGCACAGTGGTACGCATTGCGGAAGTTCGTTCCGGTTATAGTCAGATTCGTATTCTGATGAGTTTGATCTCCATCGCAGTCAGTGAGAGCAATTGTGATGTTTTGGTGTTTGTGGAAGTAGGTTTTAAGCAACACGTTTTTGGGAGTTGGTGAATCCTGTTCGACATATTTGTCGTTTTATTCCGTGTACGTCATAAATATTAAGAGTTATCGACGGTTATGTTATGTCATAGAGGGGTTTCAAAGTTCCCGTTCGAGATCGGAGATGCAACTATTTCCTGCCATTTGAAGTTGCCATTGATCCTGTTTCGGAACCGGTCCTGCATTGCACGAGCCCACACGTCTCCGATAACGTCAACGATTCCCAAACGGGAGCGTGAGGGCCCGTTTCGATGGCACTCCGACTTGCTAAATGCCGATGGCGTCCAGGAGTTCCAGTATAAGCGATATTGAGTGAAACAAGGTATTAAAAAGCAGGGTAAGCATATTCATAACGTATTTTTAGTAAATGTCGAACATAGATACACAGACAAACATACCCGTAACGTGGGTAGATCACCTTATAATGGTGCGTTACGGCGTAAGATCTACCATAACCATTTTTGATTTCGTAATTTTCCAGCTTGGTTTAAATTCAGGAAAATTATAAGATCAAAATTTGGTTTACTTTTCTGTGTTTTGTTTTATTTTTGTATATTGTTTTTCACTACTAATATACAATTTTTCCGTGTTATTTGCTTAATTTTAACTTCAATTTTAATAAAATAACGATTTGTTTCTGCACTGTTCAGGTAAATAAAGTTGAAATTGTAATGTAAGTCAATTCTATGTATCATAATCATAATATTTATTGTTTCAGGTAAAATCAGGTAATTGGTGAATTATATAATTAAATATATTCAAATTATATTATACTGGGATATTGGGAGGGGTAGCCTAAGGAAGCTAAATGAACTGGTTTCTGGAAAAATGTTCGTGGGGTGGCCAGACTTTGTCACGAGATAACAACCATCGTGTTGTCTTCCGAAGGTATCCAGTAAATTTAGTTTACCCTGCTACAACAAACCATCAGGTAGATCATTCCCTTCCGGTATGATTCTGCAGCCATAGGCAATCCTTGCGCTGATGGTGGGTACACAATCATCATCATCATCATCATCGCTTCTATTGAGAATTACTGCCGTTAGACCACAGTCCTTATAGTACTCTTTGGATCAATTCTGGTATTTTTTTTAATTATTTTAAAAATGTGACTTGTATTTAGAACTGTTGTTGAAAAATCACAGTTCTTATGGAACCCCTTAGAGTAATTCTAAATAATTTATTGCACATTGTTTTAAAAATTTGGCTTATGTTAAGAATTGTTGTCGTAAGATCACAATTATTGCTATAAAATTTTTTGGAGCAATTCTGATTAATTTATTTATTTAAATTATTTTAAAAATTTTACTTGTGTTGAGAAATGTTGTCGTAAAACCACAGTACTTATGGAAACCTTTGGATAAGTTTTGTCATTTTTTTTTTATTTTTTTAATCCGGCTTGTGTTGAGAATTGTAGTCGAAATGTCACAATTTTCATGGAACTCCTTGGAATCGTTCTGATTAGTTTATTGGAATTTTTTTATCTGACTTGTATTGATAATTGTTCAAAAGATCACAATTCTTATGGAACACCTTGAAACAATTCTGATTAATTTATTGATTTATTTTTTTCAATTTGACTTGTATTGAAAATTGTTGTCGTAATACAGTTCTTATGGAACTCTTTGGATAAATCCTGGTAATTTATTTTACAATTATTTTACAAAATTGGTTTGTTTTAAGAACTGTTTTCGAAAGATCACAATTTTTATGGAACTGCTTGGAATTATTCTGATTAATTTATTTAAATTATTTTAGTAATTTGGCATATGTTATGACTTATTTTAAAATCACTATTCTTGGGTAATTCCTTTGAGCAATTCTGATTATTTTTAAAAATTATATAAAAACTTGACTTGTGTTAAGAATTGTTGTCGTAAGATCACAGTTCTATAGAACTCCTTGGATTAATTCTGGTATTTTTTTAAATTATTTAAAAATACTTGTATTAAGAATTGTTGTGGAAAGACAACAATTCTTATGGAACTCCTTGAAGTAATTTAGATCAATTTATTGGAATATTTGCCTAAATCTGACTTGTATTGAGCAGTGCTACCGTAAGACCACAGTTCTTATTGAACTCTGGGTAACTCTCGCTGAGGCCCCACTATTTACACCATGTCTTCAAAAATGTTTTAGGTGGTGATTTTCTGAACGTCCTCGACAATAAAGTAAGAAAAATGCATTTGGTTACTCAAATTGATGGACCCCCCGTTAGTTAAAGCCACAACAATTTTTACGGGATCATCGATTTTGGTCAATTGTTGGCTCATTTAAACCGTTATAACTTTAAAGTTTCTCCAAAAACCACCTCAAAACGAAATGTTTTTTAAAAGAGGAATGATAGAGCTACTTTTTGCAGACATAAAAAGTTAGGTCGGCCATATTGATTTCAGCCGCCATCTTGAATTTATTTACAAAAACTTTTTTTCATAATGTTGGCAACCACCGATTTTCAAAATTTTTGCACCAATTGAAAGCTGAGGCATTTATACACAACATATAAAAAAAAATTAGAGATGTATGTTGTTCCTATCAAAAGTTATCTGCATTTTTGTAAATCATATCACGTTTTCTCCATACATTTTCATGCGCACCATTAACGACACGCAACAGCATCAGAGCAGGCGTGAAGCATGCACACACAAACACACCTGCAGCAAAATTTAGGAAAATTGGAAGTTCGTTCCCGTTTTCAACTGTTTCTCAATAATGCAGGTATTGTTTTTAAAACTTTTATAGTATTTTGAAAAGCTGAAATTTTCAGCTTTTCATTAGTGGGTTAAAAGTCTCAATTATTGTTCGTAAACACTGTGAAATAACGCTGCATTTATATAAACAACCGGTGCCTTGCCCAGTGCGCAAAAGTGACATGATTTACAAAACCGCAGATAACTTTTGATAGAAAAAAAGTACATCTCTAATTTTTTTATATGTTGTGTATAAATGCCCAGCTCCCAATTGATGTAAACATTTTGAAAATCGGTGGTTGCCAACATGGCGAAAAAAAAGTTTTTGTAAATAAATTCAAGATGGCGGCCGAAATAAATATGGCTGACCTAACTATTTTTATCTGCAAAAAATAGCTCAATCATTCCTCTTTTAAACAACATTTTGTTTTGAGGTGGTTTTTGGAGAAACTTTCGAGTTATAACGGTTTAAATGAGCCAACAATTGACCAAAATTGAGTGGTCCGTAAAAATGGTTGTGGCTTTAACTAACGGGGGGTCCATCAATTTGAGTAACCAAATGCATTTTTCTTACTTTATAGTCGAGGACTTTCAGAAAATCACCACCTAATACATTTTTGAAGACATGGTGCAAATAGTGGGACGGTCTCAGCGAGAGTTACCCCTCTTTGAATTAATTCTAATATTTCCTTTTTATTATTTTTAAATTTGGCATATGTTAGGAATTGTTTTCGAAAGATCACAGTTCTTATGTTATTCCTCGGAGTAATTCAGATTAATTTATTGGAATTATTTTTTATTTTATTCTGACTTATATTGAGAATTGCTGTCCAAAGATCACAGTTCTTATGGAAATCCTTGAAGTAATTCTTATTTGTTCTTATTTGTTATTAATTTTGAAATTTGGCTAGTATTAAGAAGAGTTGTTGAAAGATCACAGTCCTTATGGTTAATCTGATTAATTTATTGAAACATTTTTTTTTAACCTGCCTTGTAACTCCTTGGAATAATTCTGAATAATTTATTAAATAGAGTTTAAAAAATGGCTTATGTTATGATTTGTTGTCGTAAGATCGCAATTCCTGTGGAGCTCCGTGGAACGTTTCTGATATATTATTTATTAAACTTATTTGTTGATGTGTTGATTATTATCATTCTGTGAAACTGTAATTTTAACATTTCAACAATTTCAACAAGAATAACCTATAAAATATTCCGAAATATTATCAAAAGAATTCCCAAAAAATCTGAAAGTAATTCTGGAGAATTTTCAAACAATTTGCCCGAACTGCTGCCAAAAGTAAACCGAAAAAAAGATCTTATGGGTTTTCTGAAAGAATTAAAAACACACTCATGAAATTACCGAAGGAATTTTCAAAAGAAAATGTCTGGAAAAAAATCTAGAATTAGGTTATTTCTAAAAAGACAACCTCTGAAATAAATCGAAATAACGAATCAATTCCCAGCAAATAACGAAGAAATCTAAATTGAATTTCCTAAGATTCTTTATGTCAAGAAATTGTCGAAAATTTGTTGTTCATTTGTAACCGAAGAAATTCTCAAAAGAATTGGCAGAGGAACTTTTAAAGATATAACAAAGGAAATTTCAAAAAGAATTTAGAAATAAAAAGAAATAAAACTGGTGAGGAAAATTTTAAATGAATTTTCAAAATAGTAAATGAGCAAATTTCTACAGAATTTGCAAAAGAAGTCTTCAAACTAGGTGGCTACCTATTAAGCTTTGAATAGGTTTTAACTTCCAAAAAATTGAATATATTTTAAGGATTTCTGGTGCAAACTGAGAATATACAGATTTTTTGTAAATCTTTGAGGTAATAGCTAATTTTTGGAATACATTTCAAAGATTTCTGGTGCCAACTGGAAATTCACTGATTTTTTTGTAATTTTTTGTGTTAATAGTTGATCCTCGGAATATATTTAAAAGATTTCTGTTTTTTTTTTCGAATGAGTGTAATCAGTTTCGTCCCTTTTAATTCCGCCTTATGTTGCTTATCCTTTGACAGATACGCGTATTTCGACTACCACTTGTAATCTTCCTCAGTGTCAGTTATCCATAATAACTGACACTGGGGAAGATTACAAGTGGTAGTCGAAATACACGTATCTGTCAAAGGATAAGCAACATAGGGCGGAATTAAAAGGTATGAAACTGATTACACTCATTCGAAGAGGGTATTCTGCTTAGAGGGTTCGAAAAGTCGGTACAAGAAGATTTCTGGTGCCAACTGAGAATTCACATAATATTTTGAGATTTTTTGTGGCAATGCAAAAAAAAAATGCTCGAAATATATTTTAAGGATTTCTGGGGCAAACTGGGAACTAACTGATTTTTTTAAAAATCTATATGGTAATAGCTGATTTTTGGAATATATTTCAAGCATTTCTGGTGTCAACTGGAATTTCACAGATTATTTTTAGAGTCTGCGGCAATGACTGATCCTCGGAATATATTTTAAGGATTTCTGGTGCCAACTGGGAGTCTACAGATTATTTTTAGAATTGTTGTGCCAATGGCTGATCTTCCTAATATATTTTTGGGATTTCTGGTGCCAACTGGAAATTTAGAGACATTTTAGAATCTTTGTGGCAATAACAGCTTCTCGGAATGTATATTCAGGATTTCTGGTGCTGACAGGAAATTCGCAGATTTTTTAAGAATATTTATTGCAATAGTTTGCTCTTGAAATATGTCATAAGGATTTCCAGTGCCAACTTGGAACTCACTGATTATTATCGAGAATGTTTGTGGCAATAGCTGATTCTCGGAATATATAGCAAGCTTTGTATTTTTCTTGACCCAGTACGCAGGTGAGAAGAAACGTCAAATCAAATGGGAGCAATTTCAAAGAGCAGAATCATTTTTTTTTTCAATTTGTTTCTAGTTCTAGTGATGTATATAAACATATACACAGGGTGGCCACTGGCCACAAACTCGGGAATTTCGGGAAATGCGGGAAAAAGTCGGGAATTAAAATTCGTCTGGAAATATGCGGGAATAAGCCGGGAATTTTGTTTTACATCGGGAATTCTTTATTCAATTGGCGTTTAACGCCTTCCGAATGTAAACCCACACCTTGTTTCAGTACTTTGTTCACTTCAAATTAAGATACTTACAAGACTTTATAAATATACAATTTTTAACTTTGTGTGAGGAACACCTGGAAGAATTCCTAAAGAAATCCGTGGAGTAGTTCCAGAAGGAATCTCAGGGGAAATTCTTGAAGCAATCCCTGGTTGAATTCCTGGGGGAATCCCTGGAGAAATTCTGGAAGAAATTCGCGTAGGTATTCCTGAAGAAATCCCTAAGGAAAATCCTGGAGGAATCCCTGGATGAATTCCTGGAGGATTCCCCGGATAAAATCCTGGAAGACTACTTCGAGGAATTCCTGGAGGACTTCCTGCAGCAATTGAGATGTCATGAGATGTCCCTGGAGGAATTCCTCCGGGAATCTCTGGAATTTGGAAAACACTGGGAAACACTGCCCTGGATTAATTACTGAAGGCATCCCTGGTAGAGTTCCTGGAGGAATCCCTGGTGAAGTTTCTGGAGGAATCCCTGGAGGAATCTCTGGAGAATTTCTCGTAGGAATTCCTGAAGAAATCCCTGAAGTATATTTTGAAATAATCCCTGGAGGAGTTCTTGGAAGAATCTGGAGTCCTAAAATAATACCTGAATTAATCCGTGAAGGAACTTCTGAAAAAAGTCCGTGGAAGAATTCCCGTAGGAATCCGTGGAGGAATTCCAGATAAATTCATGGGGAAATTTCTTGGAGGAATCCCTGGTAGAATTTCTGGAGAAATCTCCAGAAGGTTTCCTGCAGAAATTCCTGAAGTAGTGCTCGAAGGAATCCCTGGAGGAGTTCCTGAAAGATTTCCTGAATGAATCCCTGGTAGAATTCCTGAAGGAATCTCTGTAAGAATTCCTTAAGGAATCCCTGAAAGAATTCCTGGATGAATTTGTGGAGGAAATCCTGAAGGAATCGTTCACACTCAAAACAGATTTGCGGGCTCGGCAAAAACGCGCACAGCCGTCTGCTCAGTAAAACTATCAGCTGATACCCCAGCAAAAAGTGACATTTGTTAGCTGACTCTCAGCAAAACGATTGCCGAAGCTCAGCAATGAATTGTCAAAATTGCTGAGATCTCAGCAAAATTATTGTTTGCTGATTACTCGGCTGTGCAAATCTCGGCAAAAGAATGGAAAAATGCTGATATCCCGGCAATCTGAATTAAGTGTGTTGGATAAATTTCTTAAGGAGTTTCTAGAGGAATCCCTAAAGAAATTTCTGGAGGAATTCATGGAGGAACTCATGAAGGAATCCCTGAAACACATCCTGAAGAATTCTAGGGGGAATTTCTAGAGCAATCCCTGGAAAAATTCTTGGAGGAATCCCTGGAGCACTTCCTGGAGGAAACCCTGTAGGAATTACTGGAGGTATCCCTGGAGGAGTCCCTGGAGGAATACCTGGAGGAATCCGAGGAGGAATTCCAACAGGAATTCCTAGATCTCCTACTCCTAAAGGAATTCCTGAAGGAATCCGTGGTGGAATTTCTAAAGGAATCGAAATGTGTAAATTCCTGGAGAAATCCCTGGGAAATTTATGGAGAAATCTCTAGAGGAGTTCTTGGAAGAAATCCTGGAAAAATCTCTGGAATAATTCTTGAAAGAATTCGCGAAGGAGCTCCTGCAAAATCCCTTTAAGAAATCCTGAAGAGGTTTTTGAAGGAATCCCTGAAAGAATTTCTTATGCAATCTCCGAGGAAAATTCTGAAAGAATCCTTAAAGGAATTCCTGGAGTAAGCCCTGGAGAAATTCTTAGAGCAATCCCTGGAGGAATGCCTAGAGATGTTGCTGGAAGAATTCCAGATGAAGTTTCTGGAGGAACCCCTGCAGCAATTCATGGAGAAATATCCGGAGGAATTCCAGAAGGAATTCCTGAATCTGGAGTCTTGGAAGAACTCCTGAAGGAATCCGTGGAGGAATTTCTGAAGCAATCCCTGAAGAAGTTCCTGGTGGAATCTCTGGAGGTTTTCCCGGAGGAATTCCTGGAGAAATCCCTGATGTAATTCTTGAAGGAGTTCCTGGAGAAATTCCAGAAAGAATTAGTAGATCTGGTGTCCTGAAGGAATCCGTGGAGGACACACACAATACGCGACGCGATACAGGAGGAATCCCTGAAAAATTCCGGGGGGTTTCCTGGATGAATCCCTGATAGATATTTTGCCGGAGGGTTTACTGAAAGAATTCCTGGATAAATCCCTGAAGTAATTCCTGAAGGAAATTCTGAGGAAATTCCTGAAGAAATCTCTGGGAGAATTCCTGGAGGAACCCGTGGAGGAATTCATGAAGGAATCCTTGAGAAAAATCCTAAAGAAATCGTTGGAGGCATCCCTGGAGGCATTCCAGGAAAAATTCCTGGAGGAATCCCGGGAAGTATTTTTGGAGGAATACTTAGAGGAATTCCTGGAGAATTCTCGAAGGAATCCATGGAAGGATTCTTGGTTTAATACCTGGGGAGATACCTGGAGCAATTCTTGTAGAAATCCCTCGGGGAATCCCTAGAGGAATTCCTGGAGAAATTTCTGAAGAAAACCCTTGAGGTATTCCTGCAGGAATTCCTGGAGAAATTCCTGGAGGAACCCTTGAGAAATTCCTAGTGGAATTTCTAGAGGAATCCTCGGAGGAATTTCTTGAGGATTCCCCGGAAAAATTGCTGTAGGAATTCTTGGAGGAAATTCTGGAGGCATTCCTGGACAAATCCCTGGAGGTATTTTTGAAGAAATTCCTGGAAGAACTCCTGGAGGAATCTTTGGTAAAAATCCTGAAGGAATCCAAGAAGAAATTCCTGAAGGAATTCTTGGACAATTTCTTGGGGAAAGCCCTGAAGGAATCTCTGGAGAAATTCCTTAATAAATTCCTGGAGAGATTCCTTGAGGATTCCCTGGAGAAATTCCTGAAGGAATCCCTGGAGCAATCCCTGGAGAAATTCCTGGACGAATTCCGTGTAAAATTCCTGGAGGAATTCCTGGAGGAATCCCCTTGAGGAGTCCCTTGGAGAATACCTGGGGGAATTCCTAGATGTATTCCTGACGAAATCCCTGGAGGAACACTTAGAGGGATTCCTGGAAGAATTCTTGGAAAAATCCATGGAGGAATTTTTGGTGGAATCCCAGTGAAAACACTTGAAGAAATTCTTGTTGAAAGCCCTCGGGGAATCCCAAGAGG
This sequence comes from Aedes albopictus, assembly GCF_035046485.1. Classification (NCBI taxonomy): domain Eukaryota; kingdom Metazoa; phylum Arthropoda; class Insecta; order Diptera; family Culicidae; genus Aedes; species Aedes albopictus. The sequence continues at coordinate 290,351,638 of NC_085138.1, read as the reverse complement.
ATTTCCTGAAGAAATATCTTGGAGAAATTACTGGAAGAATCGTGGAGAAATTCCTGGCGGAATTCCTGGTGGAATCCTCGGAAGAATTTTTTGAGGAATCCCTTGGAAAATTAATGTAGGAATTCCTGGAGGAATTCCTGGGGAAATCCCTTAAGGATTTTTTGGAGGCATTCCTGGAAGAATCCATGGAGAAATTCCTGGAGCAATCCCTGAAGATATTTCTGGAGGATTTACTGAAGAAATTCTTGTGGGTAATCCCTGGAGAAATTCCTGGGGGAATTCCGTGAGAAATTCCTGGAGGCATTCCTGGTAAAATTCCTGGAGGAACCCTTGAGAAATTCCTGGCGGAAGTCCTGCAGGAATCCACGGAATACCTTGAGAAACGCCTGGAAAAATTTCTGTAGAAGTTCCCGGGGGAATTTCTTAAGGAATTCCTGGAGGAATTCCTTGGGAAATTTCTGCGGGTATTTTTTAGAGGAATTCCTGGAGGAATCCTTGGAGGAATTCCAGGATAAATCCCTGGGGTTATTGCTGCAGGAATATCTGAAGGTATTCCTGAAGGAATACCTGAATTCTTTCTTGGAAAAATTCCTGGAGGAACCCTGGAGAAATAACTGGAGGAGTCCCTTGGGAAATACCTGGAGGAATTCCAAGAACATCCCTGGAACCCCTGAAGGAATCCCAGGATAAATTCTTGGAGGATTCCCTGAAGATATTACTGGAGGAATCCCTGGGTAAATTCCTGATTGAATTCCTGGAAGAATCCCTGAAGAAATCCCTGAAGGGATCCCTCTAGAAATTCCTTGAGGTATCCCTGAAGAATTGCCTGAAGGAATCCCAGAGGAAATTCCTGGAGCAATCCCACAAGAAATTTCTGGAAGAATTCCTCGAGAAATTCCTGGAGAAACCATTGAGAAATTCCTGGAGGAATCCCTGGAGAAATTCCTGGAGAAATTCTTTGAGGAATCCCTGAAGAAATTCCTGAAGGAATCCCTGGAGAAATTCCTGGAGGAATTCCGTGAGACATTCCTGGAGGAATTCCTGAAAAAACTCCTGGAGAAATCCTCGAGAAATTCCTGTCGGAATTCCTGCAGGAATCCTTGGAGGAATTTCTTGAGGAATCCTTGAAACTCCTGGGGGAATTTCTGGATGAATTTCTGAAGGAATTCCTAGGGAAATCCCTGGAGGTATTTTTGGAGGAATTGCTGTAAGAATCCATGGAGGAATTCCAGGAGGGATCCCTGGAGTTATTCCTGCAGGAATATTTGAAGGTATACCAGAAGGAATCTCTTGAGGAAACCTTGGAAAAATTCCTGGAGAAAGCCTGGAGAAATTTCTAAAGGAATGCGTGAAGAAATTTTTTGGAGGAATCCCTGGAGAAGTCCCTCGGAAAATACCTGAAAGAGTTCTTAGGGGAATTTCTGGAGCAGTCCCTGAATAAATTCCTGGAGGATTTCCTGAAGATATTACTGGAGGAATCCCTAGGGAAATTCCTGGAAAAATCCCTGGAAAAATTCGTGAATGAATTCCTGGAGGAATCACTGAAGAAATTCCGGGAGGAATCCCTGAAGGAATTCCTGGAGGAGTCCCTGGAGAAATTCCTTGAGAATTCCCTGAAGAAATTCCTAAAGGAATCCCTGGAGGAATTCCTTGAGGAATCCCTGAAGAAATTCCTGAAGGAATCCCTGAAGAAATTCCTGAAGGAATCCCTGAAGAAATTCCTGAAGCAATCCTGTGAGAAATTCCTGGAGGAATTCTAGGAGAAATTTCTGAAGGAACCGTTGAGAAATACCTGGCGGAATTCCTGGAGGAATAAACATGGGGAGTCCCTTGAAGAATACCTGGAGGAATTCCTAGATGAATTCCTGGCGGAATCCCCGAAGGAATACTCAGAGGAATTCCTGGACAAATTCCTGGATGAATTCTTGGAGGAATTCCTGGAGAAATTCCTGGAGAAATAACTGGAATTGGAGGAACCCTTGAGAAATTCCTAGCGGAATTCCTGGAGGAATCCTTGAAGGAATTTCTTGAGGAAACCCTTGAAAAATTTCTTAAGGAATTCCTGGAGGAATTTCTGGAGGAATTCCTGAGGAAATCCCGGGAGGAATTTTTGAAGCAATTCCTGGGAGAATCCTTGGAGGAATTCCTAATGGAAGTCTTGGAGGAATTCCTGGAGGAATCCCTGGAGATATTTCTGGAGGATTTCCTGAAGAAATTCTTGGAGTAATCCCTGGAGGAATTCTTAGGGGAAGCCCTGACTGAAACTCTGGAGAAATTCCTTGAGAAATTTTTGGAGAGATTCCTGGAGGAATTCCTGAAGAAAACCCTCGAGGAATTCCTGGAGAATTTCCTGGAAGAACCCTTGAGAAATTCCTGGCGGAGTTCCTAGAGGAATCCTCGGAGGAATTTCTTGATGATTCCCTGGAATAATTGCTGAAATTCCTGGAGGAATTTCTGGAGGCATTCCTGGACAAATCCCTGGAGGTATTTTTGAAGAAATTCCTGGAAGAATTCCTGGTGGAATCTTTGATGAAAACCCTGGAGGAATCCAAGAAGAAATTCCTGAAGGAATCCTTGGAGAATTTCTTGGGGGAAGCCCTGATGGAATCTCTGGAGAAATTTCCTAATAAATTCCTTTAGGAATCCCTGGAGAAAATCCAGGAGGAATCCCTGGAGATATTCCTGGAGGAATCCCTGGAGAAATCCCTGAAGAAATCCCTGGAGAAATTCCTGGAGGAATTACGTGAAAAATTTCGGGAGGAATACCTGGAGGAATCCCCTTGCGGAGTCCCTCGGAGAATACCTGGGGGAATTCCTAGATGAGTTCCTGGCGGAATTCCTGGAAGAATACTTAGAGGAATTCCTGGAAGAATTCTTGGAAAAAATCCATGGAGGGATTCTTGTTGGAATCCCAGTGGAGACACCTGAAGAAATTCTTGTTGAAATCCTGGCGGAATTCCTGGAAGAATCCTAGGAGAAATTTCTTGAGAAATCCCTTGGAAAATTAATGTGAGGAATTCCTGGGGAAATCCCATAAGAATTTTTTGGAGGAATTCCTGGAAGAATCCATGGAGAAATTCCTGAAGAAAGCCCTGGAGAAATTCCTGGAGCAATACCTGGAGATATTTCTGGAGGATTTCCTGAAGAAATTCTTGGAATAATCCCTGAGGAAATTCCTTGAGGAATTCCTGCAGGAATCCACGGAAAAATAACTTGAGGAATCCCTGAAAAAAATGCTGTAGAAATTCCTGGGGGAATTTCTGGAGGAATTTCGGGAGGAATTCCTAAGAAAATTTCTGCGGGTATTTTTTAGAGAAATTCCTGTAGGAATCCCTTGAGTTATTGCTGCAGGAATATCTGACGGTATTCCTGGAGGAATCCTTGGAAAAAATCCTGGAAGAACCCAGAAGAAATTACAGGAGGAGTCCCTTGAAAAATAGCTGGAGGAATTCCAAGAGCAATTCCTGGAGGAATCCCAGGATAAATGCTTGAAGGATTCCCTGGAGAAATCCCTGGGGAAATTCCTGATTGAATTCCTGGAGGAATCCCTGATGAAATTCCTGGAGGAATCCCTGGCGAAATTCCTTAACCCTCTAATACCCAAATTTTTTATTTTGATCTAAATATCATTTTTCGTAATCTAAAATCGATTTAAACATGTTTTGGAAGATGATTCTTTTTAATTCTCGATTTCGTGAATTTCAGTTTTTGATTTTTCTAATTTTTATTTTTGAACATCCCCACACTTTTATATTTTTCCTGGATGCCAATTTGGGGGACGGATTTTTTGAGATGAAAACATTTTGAGATTTTATGATTATTGTTGAATTATTATTATTTTAAATTTTTTTTCACATAAAATTTTATTTTCCGTGTAATTTTAAGGACAAGGTATTTGGAGTACATTGCTCAAAATTTCTAGAGCACCGTTTTTTGGAACCGTTAAACGAATTTGGATTAAAATGCATCACGCTGTTGACAACCACTGAACAATTAGGACAAGGTACCTTAAGGAAAATAATTTTAGAGTGTATTCGCTTCCTTTAAACTATTAAACAAGGATAGAATGATTTGGGAAAAAATTAAAATATGTTAATTGTAGCGATTCAATACAAAATAAACAATGACTTCTAAAAGGTGACTAAAACATCAATTTTTCAATGGTTTTTAAAAAATGTAAATACGCTTTAAAATACACCAAGAACCGTTTTGAGATATACAGAACAGTCCCAAATATCAGCCAAAAATATAAAAAAATCCATTTTCCACGAAACAAAAATTACAAAAATGCTCAAACTATGCCCCGTCTAAAGGCGGGATTGGGTATTAGAGGGTTAAAGAATCCCTGAAGAAATTCCTGGAAAAATCCCTGAAGAAATTCCTGGAGGAATCCCTGGAGAAATCTCAGAAGGAATCCCTCGAGAAATTCCTTGAGGTATCCCTGAAGAAATTTCTGAAGGAATCCCTGGAGAAATTCCTGGAGCAATCCCGTAAAAAATTTCTGGAAGAATTCCTAGAAAAATTCCTGTAGGAACCGTTGAGAAATTTCTGGAGAAATTCCTGGAAAAATTCATTTAGGGAATCCCTGAAGAAATTCCTGAAGGAATCCCTGGAGAAATTCCTGGAGGAATTCCGTGAGACATTCCAGGAGGAATTCTCGTAGAAATTCCTGGAGAAACCCTTTAAGAATTCCTGTCGGAATTCCTGCAGGAATCCTTGGAGGAATTTCTTGAGGAATCCCTCCAAAAATACAGGCATTCCTGTAGGAATCCCTGAAGGAATTCAAGGAGGAATCTCAGGAGTTATTCCTGCAGGAATATCTGAAGGTATTCCAGAAGGAATCCCTTGAGGAAACCTTGGAAAAATTCCTGGAGTAAGCCTGGAGAAATTTCTAAAGGAATGCGTGGAGAAATTTTTTGGAGGAATCCATGGAGAAATTCCTGGAGAAGTCCCTCGGAAAATACCTGGTGGAGTTCTTAGGGGAATTTCTGGAGGAATCCCTGGATAAATTCCTGGAGGATTTCCTGAAAATATGACTGGAGGAATCCCTAGGGAAATTCCTGGAGAAATCACTGGAGAAATTCCTGATTGAATTCCTGGAGGAATCACTGAAGAAATTCCTGGAGGAATCCCTGGAGATATTCCTGGAGAAATTCCTTGAAAAATCCCTGAAGAAATTCCTAAAGGAATCCCTGGAGAAATTCCTTGGGGAATCCCTGAAGAAATTCCTGAAGGAATCCCTGAAGAAACTCCTGAAGCAATCCCGTGAGAAATTCCTGGAGGAATTTTTGGAGAAATTCCTGCAGGAACCGTTGAGAAATTCCTGGCGGAATTCCTGGAGGAATCCACTTGGGGAGTCCCTTAGAGAATACCTGGAGGAATTCCTTGATGAATTCCTGGCATTCCTAAGAAATACTCAGAGGAATTGCTGGAGAAATTCCTGGATGAATTCTTGGAGAAATTCACGGTGGAATTCCTGGAAAAATTACTGGAGGAACCCTTGAGAAATTCCTGGCGGAATTCCTGGAGGAATCCTCTTGAGGAAACTCTTAATTGCTGTAGGAATCCCTGGAGGAATTTCTGAAGGAATTCCTGGGGAAATCCCGGAAGGAATTTTTAAAGCAATTCCTGGGAGAATCCTAGAAGGAATTCCTGATGGAAGTCTTGGAGGATTTCCTGGATGAATCCCTGGAGATATTTCTGGAGGATTTCCTGAAGAAATTCTTGGAGTTATCCCTGGAGGAATTCTTAGGGGAAGCTCTGACTGAATCTCTGGAGAAATTCCTTGAGATTTTTTTTGGAGAAATTCCTGGAGAATTCCCTGGAGAAATTCGTAAAGGAATCCCTGGAGAAATTGCTGGGGGAGTCCCTGGAGAAATTCCTGGAGGAATCCCTGGAGAAATTCCTGGAGGAATCCCTGGAGAAATTCCTGGAGGAATCCCTGGAGAAATTCCTGGAGGAATTCCTGGAGGAATCCCTGGAGAAATTCCTGGAGGAATCCCTGGAGAAATTCCTGGAGGAATCCCTGAGAAATTCCTGGAGGAATCCCTGGAGAAATTCCTGGAGGAATCCCTGGAGAATTCCTGGAGGAATCCCCGGAGAATTCCTGGAGGAATCCCCGGAGAATTCCTGGAGGAATCCCCGGAGAATTCCTAGAGGAATCCCTGGAAAAATTCCTGGAGGAATGCCTGGAAAAATTCATGGAGGAATCCCTGGAGAAATTCCTGGAGGAATCCCTGGAGAAATTCATCGAGGAATCCCTGTTGAAATTCCTGGAGGAATCCCTGGAGAAATTCATGGAGGAATCCCTGTTGAAATTCCTGGAGGAATCCCTGGAGAAATTCCTGGAGGAATCCTTGGAGAAATTCCTGGAGGAATCCCTGGAGAAATTCCTGCAGTAATCCCTGGAGAAATTTCTGGATGAATTCCTGGAGACATTCCTGGAGGAGCCCTTGAGAAATTCCTTGTGAAATTCCTGGAGGAATCCTCGGAGGAATTTCTTGAGGAATCCCTGGAAAAATTACTGTGAAAACTCCTGGAGGAATCCTTAGAAAAATTCCTGGAGGAACCCGGGAGAAATTTCTAAAGGAATGCGTGGAGAAATTTCTGGAGGTATCCCTGGAGAATTTCCTGGAGGAGCCCTTGGGAAATACCTGGAAGAATTCCTAGAGAAATTCCTCGAGGAATCCTGGAGAAATCAGAGGATAATTTTTTTTTTGAGGTTTCCTGAAGATAATACTGGATTAATCCCTTGGGAAATTCCTGGCGAAATCCCTGGAGAAATTCCTGATTGAATTACTGGAGGAATCCCTGAAGGAATACCTGGAGGAATTCCTGGAGAAATACTGGAGGCATCCCTGGAGAAATTTCTGGAGGAATCCCCGTAGAAATTTCTGGAGGAATCCCTGGAGAAATTTCTGGCGGAATCCCTGAGGAAATTCCTGGAGAAATACTAGAGGAATCCCTGGAGAAATTTCTGGAGGAATTTCTGGAGAAATTACTGGAGGAACCCCTGGAGAAATTCCTGGTGGAATCCCTGAAGAAATTTCTTGAGGAAATCCTGGAGAAATATTGGAGGAATCCCTGGAGAAATTACTGAAGGAATCCCTGCAGAAATTTCTGGAGGAATCCCTGTAGAAATTCCTGGAGGAATCCCTGGAGAAATTCCTGGAGAAATCCCTGTAGAAATTACTAGATGAATCCCTGGAGAAATTACTGAAGAAATTTCTGGAGAAATTCCTGGCGGAATCCCTGAGGGAAATTCCTGGAGGAATTCCTGGAGAAATACTGGAGGAATCCCGGGAGAAATTCCTGGAGGAATCCCTGGAGAAATTCCTGGAGGAATCCCTGGAGAAATTCCTGGAGGAATCCCTGGAGAAATTGTTGGAGAAATACTGGAGGAATCCCTGAAGAAATTTGTGGTGGAATCCCTGGAGAAATTCCTGGCGGAATCCCCGAGGGAAATTTCTGAAGGAATTCCTGGAGAAATACTGGAGGAATCCCTGGAGAAATTCTTGGAGGAATCCCTGGAGAAATTCCTGGAGGAATCCCTTGAGAAATTCCTGGAGGAATCCCTGGAGAAATTCCTGGAAAAATTACAGGTGGAACCACTGGAGAAATTCCTGGCGGAATCCCTGAAGAAATTTCTGGAGGAACTCCTGGAGAAATACTGGCGGAATCCCTGGAGAAATTCCTGGAGGAATTCCTGGATCTTTAATTATTGGAGGAATCCCTGGAGAAATTCCTGGACGCAGCCTTAGAGGAATCTCTTGAGGGATTCTTGGAGGAATTCGTGGATAAATCCTTGATATATTTCTTGAAGGGATTTGTGCAGGAATTCCTGAAGACTCCTAGAGGAATTAATGGAGGAATTTCTTAAGGAATTCTTTAAGAAATTCCTGGAAAAATCCATGAATAATTCTTAAAGAAATTTCTGGAGAAATTCCTGAAGGAATTCTTGAAGGAATCCCTGGGAAAATTCCTGAAGGAATCCCTGGAAGGATGCCTGTATTGATCCCTGGAGAAATTCCTGAAGGAAACCCTTGAGGATTTTCAGGAAAAAACTCCTGGATGAATTCATGAAGGAATCCCTGGAGAAATTCCAGGGGGAATCTCTAGAAGAATTTTTGGAGGAAACCCTAGAGGAATTTCTGGAGGAATCTCTGAAGAAATTCCAGTAGGAATACCTGAAGAAATTCCTGGAGGAATTCCTGTAGAAATGCTTGAAGGAATTTCTGGAAGAATTTCTGTAGGAATCTCCTGAGGAATTCCTTGAGGAATTCTTTGGGGAATCCCTGGTAGACATCCTGAAGAAATCCGTGGAGGATCCTTGGGGAAATTGTCGAAGAAATCCCTGTATGAATTCCTTGTGGAATCCCTGGAGAAATTCCTTGAGGAGTTCCTTGAGCAATTCCTTGAGGAATTCGTGGAAAAATTTCTAAAGGAATCTCTGGAGGAATGGAGGAATTTGTAAAGGAATTCCAGTAAAAAATCCTGGATCAGGAGTCCTGAAAGAATTCCTGCAGGAATCCGTGAAAAATCTTTGGAAGATTTCCTGAAGTTATTGGAGGAGTTCCTGGAAGAATTCTTGAAGGAACCCCCGGTGGAATTCATGAAAGAATTCTTGTAAGAATTCCTGAAGAATCCATGGAGCAATTTCCGAAGGAATCCTTGGGGAAATGTCTCAAGGAATCCTTGGAGGAGTTTCTGGAGGATTCCGTGTAAGAATGTCTAGAATTTGGGCAACACTGGAAAATACTGTCCTGGATGAATTCCTGGAGAGTCCCTGGAGGAATACCTGAATGATACCTGGAGGAATCCCTGGAGGACTTCCTGGAGAAATTCCTGGAAGAATGCCTTGAGATATCCATGGAGGAATTCCTGATGGAATTTCTTGAAGAATCAATGCAGCAACTTCTGGAGAAATATGTGGACGAATTCCAGAAGGAATTCATATATCTGGAATCCTGAAAGAACTCCTGAACGAACCTGTGGAGGAATTCCTGAAGCAATCATTGGGGAAATTCCTAAAGTAATCCCTGCAGGAATCTGTGCAGGATTTCACGGAGGAATTCTTGGAGAAATCCCTGGAGTAATTTTTGATGAAATCCCTGTAGGAGTACTTGAGGAAATATCTGAAGGAATCCGTGTAGGAATTCCAGATAGGAATTTGTGGTGGAACTCGAGGATGAATTCCTGGATCTGGTGTCCTGAAGAAATTCCTGAAAAAATCCGTGGAGGAATTTCTGAAGGAATTCGTGGAGGAATTCCAGGAAATTCCTGGAGGAATCCCTGGTAGAATTTTTGGAGGAATCTTCAGAGGGTTGGTTTGTTGAAGGAATCCATGAAGGAATTCCAGGAGGAATGTGTGCAAGAATTCCTGAAGGAGAACCTTGAGGAATTCCTGATGGAATCCTTGGGGAAATTCCTGAAGGAATCTGTGGAAGGAAGAAAATGCCAATGAAATTTTCGATGCTATTTCTCAAGAAAATGCATAGAATTTTCCCTTTTACTTACAGTAGGAATTCTTGAAAGAAATGACGAGGCGATTTTAAAAGGAAAACCCGTCAATTTGCGAGTATTTTGCCGCAGGAATTTGGCAAAAAAAAAATGTATTGAGAGAATTTCCTAATGAGTAGGCAGTGATTTGAGTAACGTCTTTATTCAGTAGCGGTTGGAATAAGAATGAAAAGAAAAAGTAGTTGTCACTTCTGCAGTGGTTGCTGTGATCGTGATCATCGACTTCCGGTTGCTGTGATCAACATTTCCAACGATATTTTAGTAGATATTTCCATAAAAATGCAGAATTAAGTTCACAGGCCTTGGCGATGAAACCTCCAAATTCCCGAAAAAAAATAACGATGTAATCCCCGAAAAAATTGCCATAGAGTTTTCTTTTAAGAAACTGCACGTTTGCAAGCAAATTTTCATAAGAATTAAAAAAAAAACCTTAACAATTTTCCGTAAGAATCAAAATTTTGATGATGAACCTGGGCTTGTTAGTGGAATACCTGTAAGTAAAAAAGAAAATCGTTTTAAGTACTGTTTTTTTTTAATTCCACTAAGAATTTGCATCCTTTTACAGATGCATATTTCGACCTCAACTGAAAGGTCGTCTTCAATGTATTGTACTCGACTTTTTAAAGATAGCTTCAGAAGCATACTTGTAAAATCCTTGATAAATTTCCGCAGGATTTTTCACCCTCAAATAGTTGCCAGAGAAATTCTGGAATGAACTTACAAAACAATTGCCGTAAGAATTATCAAAGATTCGACGGATAGAAGTTTCAAAGTTAATGAGCCATTTACAATGGTATTGTCAAAAAAAATTAAAGTAAAATCCAAAGGCACTTCCGAAGAAAGTCCTTAAAGTAATTGCCGGAAAAAAATTCCGTGAAAATTCTGAGCAATTGCTAAGCGAATCCTCGACAGGTTCCGAAGGATTTTCCAAAGAAATTGCAGTATTATTTTCAAAAAAACAAAAACCGAGAGTTCCTAAAGAAATCCTCTGCTTACCGAATATTTACCTAAAAGAATACTGAAGGAATTCTCAAATAAATGTATCGAAAAATTTCCAAGGGAATTCGCAATTAAATTTTTAATGAATACTAGCTGCCCCGGCAAACTTCGTCTTGCCGTCTTGTGGTGGTTTGACAACTGTTGAGCTCATAATAGCACCGCACTCTAGATTGGTTTCAACTCGATCGTGCTGATTTCCTTCCCAGGTCATAAAAATTCAGCATTTTGTATATTTTCTTACATTTTTAGTTATTTTTCCTAACTTTTTTTACATATAAACACAGCCACTATGAATACGAATCTAACCATGCAAGATTCATTCTTATCGGTTCAGCCGTTCGTGACTTTTGTTGCCTCAAAGGGACTTCAAACTCATTTTTATATATAGGTATAGATTGTCTGAGGGATGTTTCATCGAGCCTCAAAACTATCATTTTAAAAAGGTCTTCATTTCAAGCATTTTTCGATGATTTATTAGCTAATTGCTCTAGAATCTCAATTTCATGACAGGAACTGATGGCAACTACGAGGATGCCACAATTCAATTATTGATTCGATATTAGCAATACTTGATGAAATATTTCAGATAATGTTTTGACCCAATCTCGCCCCTCCGACCCATTGTCACCATCATCGACGGTAACAAAAAACATAAGAATAACTCGGCACCAACATTTCAAAAGGGCGTAACTGCTTTTGCATCCAATGCCTTCTCACAGAGCTCTGGGTCGTATTTCATTCATCTCACGCAATTCACATCCATTAATCGAAAGAGGAGGATTTTATCTTTCTATTTGTGCTAGTGGATTGCTCGAGAGGGATGGGATACGCTCCACAGCTTTGTGAGAAGGCATTGGTTGTAAATGCAGTTACGCCCTTTTGAAATATTGGTGCCGAACTGTCTAATAGCATTGCGCAGAAATAACATAGAATAATATTTAAAGGCACTGCAGTAGAGACCCCCACTTGCAGTGTTTTAATTCCGTTTTTTTTTCTCGTTCTTTTTCTTTTTATCTAAGTAAGTTCATTCGTGTAATACGATTTACGCGTCTTATTAACCTTTTTTTTTCCTTGCAAGTCTGTAATAAACTTTTTCACGAATGTTATTCTTCTTTGAATTAAATAATAATATTTGCCTATAATTATTTATATTTTTTATTATTAGGAGTATTATTTTGTTTATTTAATCTGTAGTGTGTATTACAATATTCGTTATAATAATATATTCTTAAAGGAAATAGTCCGGTATTCTTCTGGTCACGTGAGGCTCGCCGCAACGTGGAGCTGGATCAAATTGTAGGAATGAAAACTTCAAAGAATCGTATAATTCCATTAATGCTGCCTGGTTACCGCATTGATAACAGTATGTACAGTAGTTTGGTGCAGAGAATATTGTTAAACCACATTACGATCGTGGCACCAGTTGTAGCCTTCCATAACAAGCTGATGCGCCCGAGATACCAACGTCAGACCATTTGAGTGATTGAAAAGTTCCGAAATGTCCTGGCCGACGGTGTAACCAGCGCCTCGTGGCGATATGCCCCAGCCGCCCCGGTTATCCGGATCGGACCAGAGATCACACGTGGGTCCCTGGTGAGGTACTTCCTGCAATCTGTCCAAGGCCCGGATGTAGTCCAGCGTGTCGATCGAGGGACTGAGACCGCCATGCAAACAGAAGATTTGACCGTCGACCAGGGCCGTCAGCGGGAGATAGTCAAACAGGTCGGTAAAATACTTCCAAACGTGCGGGTTGCCGTTCTTCCGTAAGCACTCATCGTAGAAACCTTACACCTGTGTGGCCTGGCGGGACTCGTGATTACCGCGCAGGATTGTGATTCACTCACGCTATCGAACCTTTAGCACCATGGGTCACTGTTTTGATTGAGTAATAGCTGCGATCAACGTAATCGCCCATGAACAGATAAATAGTGTCCGGCGATCGTCCGCTTATCTGGAAGAGCTCCATCAAGTCGTGGAACTGACCGTGCAAATCGCCACACACTGTCACCGGACATTTTATCTCCTTTGCCAACATTCATTTGTTTTATCACACAGGTTTTTCACTTGGGTTGCGGTCAATTGCACTCTTCAATTGCACTTGTTCAATTGTCTGATTCACTGGTTCAAATCTTTGAGTGTCGCCTTGCCCTTCATCCTTTTTTTCCTCCGGTCTGCTTTACTGTCGACGGGGGATCGGTGCTGGAGGTTTGCTGCTACTGGTTATCCAAAACTCTGCTGCGGCCTTTCCTAATTAATCTCACACTCGCGGACGGCAAACGGGCATTTACACTCGACGCGCACGACGGACCGTGTTCCGGTACGGGTCACGAACCGGATTCGCACAGCGAAAAATCACAGGCAATAACAATCCCAAAAACGCTTTTTTTTGTCGCTTTTGCCGGACGACGGCGGCCGTCCGGATTCCAATCACAACAAACTACTGTCATTCCGCTCGATCTCGGACCGGGAGACACTCACACATTCCCAATTTTTGCTATGCACGTTTTGTATGTATTAGTGACGCAAAAGCTAATGCACACTAATACATTCACAACCCCATAGCAACAGATGGCACCCACACATTGCAGTTTGTCAATGTGTGGTCAAAAATACTACTCGAATTTTTGTGCGCGCAGGCGCACCATCAAATAAGCGCGGAAAAGTGCTTCTACCGCCGACAAGCTACTTTTGCGCTTGCATCGTGCGCGTTTATGCACGGAATATGCGCGCCTTGTTTTGGGTGTAGCTTTTACCTCTGTTGATATTATTCTTTCCAGTTTTCTTGTTGCAGTATGCAAATTTAAAAGGGGTCACATATTGAAATTAACGAGTAATTACTGAGTTTGCTATAAATGTTCATAAAATAATTTCCTACGAACAATTACAATTTTTAGATAAATCACTACAAGCAAAAGTTAAGTTGTTAGGTCTAAATTGAAAAACAGTAGTAGATTTTCAATCTAATAACAAAATAATGACTACATAGTAACATTTACACGTTCAAGCGTCCGATAGCTTTTAACCTGTGCGGTTGGAAAGAGATATGAGTTCTTGTATTCTACACTAAGATACCTAGTTTTGAAAATGGTGAATATTTTTGTCGTTTATAATCTTATTTCATTGGTCTTTGGATATATTATAGAGCTCAAAAAGCTCGATATAATGGTATATTTAACTCAAAAACGTCAAATTTCGAGTTACCTAGTTCTAGCATTAAGGTTATGTCATGAAGTTATTATTTTACGATAGCCTATAGGGCAGTGCATACGGCGGTTGCTATGATAAATTTTTCTAAGTCTTTGACGTTTCGTGGCCTTGTTGTTTACGATTTGGACTTAGGAAAATTTCGTCGGCTTTCCTTAGGCAGTGTGATTCAATTCAAAAGGTGAGTTTGTGCGCACTGGGAAGTGTGCTAATTTATTACTTACTCTCCTTGAGGAATTCCAGATGGAACACCTAGAGGAATTTAGAAACTGCTCATAAGAAAGAACTCCTCGGAAAACAACTAAAGGAACTCCTGGAAGAAGCCCGCGAGGGTTTTCTGAATTTGTCTTAAAAAGATTATTTGGAGAAATCCCGGAAAGAATCTCTGAAGGAATCCCTGAAGGAGTTCCCGGTGGAATCACAAAATAAACTACTAGAGGAATCCTAGGTGGAACCTCTGTAGGTATCCCCAGAGGGAGCTTATGAAGAAATCCTGAATTAACCCCATATACAATCTCTGAAGGTGCTCCTTGAGGAATTCCAGAATGAACTTCTGGAGGAAACCTGAAATACATTTTTGGAGAAACTACGGAAGGAATTTATGTAGCAATCCCTAGAAGTATTTCCAGGGAAATATCAAAAGGAATCTCGGAAGGAACTCCTAGAGTAATCCCAAAAGGGATTCCCGGAAAGAACTTCTAGGGTTATTCCTGTTGGATCCTTTTAAGGGCTGTCAGTAGGACCTCCTGGAAGAATCCCAGAGGGAACATAAGAAGAAATTCTGAACAAGCCCCTAGAAGAATCTCCGGAGGTGCTCCCTTAGGAACCCCAGGAGGAACTCTGGGAGAAATCATGAAAGAACTGGAGAAATCGCGAACGAAAATCCTGATGAAACTCCGAAAGGAATTCAATCACTAATTGATATCATTTATTCAGCTTATTTTTAACAAGTACTATGCGAACAATGTGTCCTGATCATGTAAATTGTTGCAACAATAAAAGACCACCACTCCACTAAGATTTGTGGGTTATGCTCTCCTTCTTTACGTGATCGACACTGATTCTCTTCAGCGGTTGGCCTGTCTGAACGATCGGAATCGACTTGTGGCCTTCCGCATCCGCAACTGCCCTCTTCGGAGCCGAAATCGTCAAGATGCCGTGCGACGAAATCGACGAATTGATCTGGTTGAAATCGAGTTCCGGTGGAAGGGAGTAGCGCTGAATGAAGTATTGGGAGATGTAGGTATCCATAATCGTCCTGCTTCTTGATGTGTCCCCCTCGATGATGATGATGCGTTGTCGGAGGCTTGGTCGAAGGCCTTCACCAAAATATCTAAGTTGCTGCACATCCAAGTTGATTTGGAACTTGACCTTGTCGGCGTGAATCGTCGATCCGAAGTCCTGACAGGCAGCGATACTGTAATGGACGATTGTAGACGGGAACCGCCGATAATTCCTGAAAGAATTCGAGGAAAAGCTCTTGGTGAAATCTTAGCAGTAAGTAATAAATTAGCACACTTCCCAGTGCGCACAAACTCACCTTTTGAATTCAATCACACTGCCTAAGGAAAGCCGACGAAATTTTCCCAAGTCCAAATCGTAAACAACAAGGCCACGAAACGTCAAAGACTTAGAAAAATTTATCATAGCAACCGCCGTATGCACTGCCCTATAATACATCACAGTTTGTTAGATTCTGTCATTTTCGAAGTCATGAGTTATTATTTTACGATAGCCTATAATACATCACAGTTTGTTAGATTCTGTCATTTTCGAGCCACATAAATATTAAAAATTAGATTTTATAAACAATTTCCCACATATTCCATTGGTGATAGGCTACTGAGCTTATACATGGTCATGTTGGCACGAAATACGCTTTGAAAACAAGAAAAAAATGTTAGGAATACTTTTTTTTCCCTTTAATGTCACAGCAACATTGTATTGTTCGAAGAAAATGCAGGAAAATAAAAGACCTTTCTTCAGAAAAAAATAACTTTTAAAATGTGACATCTCAACAAACAAATCTCAATTTGTTCTTCGAGCACATGTTCTGTTGTGCACATGGATGTCAAAGCATTTTCAACTGTGTAATTTTTAAAACCCTTATATTTAAATGTAGGACTTTTTTCAATATTTTGTGGGTGTTTTTTTTTCAAACTGCATGAAATTTTACGATAATCCACCATACATCACTTTTTGTAGGTCTTGTAATTTTTGAGACACATGGATTAAAAAAAATCTTCGAAAAAAATTAGGCCATTTTCAAATATAATCAGAATCGCCACTGATTTTATGCAAAAAATATGTTCAGATGTTCGAAACATATTATATTCAGCTTTCTATGTATGCCATAAGATTGAAAATTCGTTGACTGCAACGTAAAATCTTAAAAAACCTAAAAACTGTTCTACTTCAAATTTTTTGAAGCACGATCTTGGTGTTAACATAATAATGCAACAATTTTGATCGTTGATAGAAGTTCATGACTTTCGTTTTTTTTTTTTTGTAAACTAGTGATATCGAAGAATTTTCATTTTTTTTACTTGACATGAACTGAATTGAAGAGAAATGATCAAGTTAAATACATGTTCAATAAAAAAAATAGAGAAAACACATAATGCACAAAGCCTAGCTTCCATCTACAAATCGGTTTCAATCCGTCGCCAGCCTAACCGGATCGATATAATTTTACGACTTCTGATTTCGACCGTCTTTCCTTTGCTGTAAGCCCACCGAAGGCTGAAACAATAACATCGGAAAACAAAACTATTTGACATGTTAAAATAGAAAATAAACACGCATCATCGGTCGCTCAGGAAAGGAACGCGTGAGAGTGTCATTTCCCACGATCCACATCTGGTAATGGAAAACAATGAGGAATGCAGCTGAGTAGACACAAACGCAAAGCTATCCTACTCGTGAACAACAGAAGCCAGAATATATTCGCACTTCCTTCGCTCGCGAGCTAACAAAGCTGGTCGCACTCGTGATTGATTCGCGAAGCAGCTCTGAACATATTTCAATTTTGTGAAAAAATGAATTTACACGGCCGACAGGTTAACTTTTCAGGAACAATAAAGCACAAAACACTACTATCTGATAGATAATTACTTGTTTTGCTATTAAAATCGCACTAAAATGCAATTCCCGCATCTCCACTTGTTCTTCGCGAATAAAAATTCATGAGTGTTTTTGTTTTTGTTTTGCTTCATACTCGTGAAGCAAGCGGGTGCGAATAAACTCACACACGGCTTACTCTCGGCACCGTGAGTAAACCGTTTGTTGCTTTTACACTCGCGAGTTGATTCACGATGAGAGTGTTTCCATCTCTGGTTGCTGGTCGAGTTTGTGCGTTTGTCGTCGTCGTCGTCATCATGTCGTCACTAAAGATCTGGATCTTGTACGGGCGCGACCCACCGAGCAACCAACTCATCAACGGCGTGGCGGCGGGTTGTTATGTCTTGGCAACGGCGGATCGAATCGACACGTTGTTGTTGCTTTTCCTTTGCCATAACATTTTTGTGGCCAGGTGATTTGAGGGATCATTAGTTATTTGTAAATTTACACTTTTTTATTGCCCGGATAAGTCCGTCGTTGGATCGGCAGGGCCCAAGCGTGTGCCTTATGACGGTTATGCTGGAGCCCTTCGCTGAGGGGGATCTTTATCGACGATCTGGTTTCGAAGATGATCGTTCATCGTGGGTCAGTCGTAGGCAAGTTGGTAACATAGTTATCGCTCGGAATGGAAAGCTTTGCGGGCCATTTGTTTAGGAAACTTTTCGATAGTTTTCGCTCAGTTGGAAACGCTATTAGCCCGGTTCAGTTCGGTCGGTTACGCAAAGGAATGCACACGGGGAAGTAAACTCAATCAACGCAAGGCAGTCAGTGCTAGCCGTTGCTCGCGTAAATCATGTGTGAAACGTGTAAGGCCCTTCGCATTGCTGTTGCTCTATTCAAACAAATTGCACCGACTGCAAAAGGTTAATTTATTTCACCGATGTTGCACTTAGCCATAAAGAATAACTAGCCATAACAGGCCATCTGAGCATGTTGGGCAAACAGCAGTCCAGTCCAGTCGAGCGTCAGTGGGCAGCAGCAGCAGAGCGCGCACAAGAACGGGCAGTCAGACGTCCGCCACTTCACCATCTCAGGCGGCTACAAATCAAATCAAGCCACTTGGACTGACCCCCAGCAGCGTCCTCCTATATCATCGTTTGTATACATACGATACAAGCAGACCCCAGTCAGAGGCAGGTTGCTTTTGCGCGATCGCATTGTGGCAGAGCAATGCGCGCGGTGTGGTGGCGCACACGAGGGTTGATCAGTATTCCACATTCGTTCACGCACTCAAATTAGCATCACTGACCTAATGCCCGCACAAAGCAGAGTACACTAAATTCTGTTTTTACGCGATGGATGCGTTCGCGCAAAAAAAGATCGTGTAAAAAAAGTTCGCGTAACTTCGAGAATTCGCGCAAAAAAAATCTAAAGGAAATTTTTTTTACGCGATTTGCCCTCCGCAAATGATTAAAATCGCGTAAAAAAAAGTCGCGTAACTTCAAGAAAATCGCGTAAAAAAAGTCGTGTAAAAAAAAATCGCGTAAAAAAAAGTCGTGTAAAAAAAGAATTCAGTGTAAAAGATAGATGCACGCGCACGGGCTCCGCGGATGGTTTGGTATCGGCTCGGCATACCTACGTCATACGGAGAGTAAGCGCCGCCCGGCCGTTCGCGAATCACCGGTCGCCATCAATCAAAGAGCAGAAGCGCAAATTGCAACACAGAGAATACAAGCAAAGAACACTGGCGGCTCGGCGGAGGCATTTGTCCGGTTGACGAAGCTGACAGTTGAGGAATTGATTCAGTGTTTGTTTGGAATAATGTTTCAAAGAGAGATAATCTGGGGTTGAGGGTGGCTAAGGCTAAGAAATGTTGATGATTACAAGGAAGCCTGTTCAATCGGTCTTTACATCAGCCAACTTAGTGATAAGTTATGGAAAATATTCATACTTGAGCATTTTTTTTAAGCAATACCAAAAAAATATTGTCATTGGAAGAGACCCAAATTTCCAGAAAACACAAAGATGATGCACTCACGAAAAGAAAAATCTCATATTTTGTTTCTGAAATATTTGTTCTGCCAGATTTAGTTTTTTTTTTTATTAAATTCTCATTTATCATACTTTAATAACTCAATTGCATCTACGTGCCCACTTTTAGCCTCATCTCTAAATTATTCAGTGTATCAATACGTTTCGAAAAATAATGCCGATTATGTGTTCTTAGTCAAAGTTTTTACCACAGCATGTTCTAAAATCAACCTTTTGTGATTGCTTCCGTTAGCGTTAGCGTTAGTATACCTCGTAGATTGGATACTAACAACATTCATGTACCTTTTGCTAATCTTGCTCGGATCGCTTTTCGGAACAAGGCCGGGGAGTTAACTTTGCTCCAATCTTATGCAAGAATACCAAAAGCACAAATGTCATTATTCCCGGCCACGCCCATCTTTACCGTAACTTGGGATAGGGGAAGGAAATGTTGATGTAGCACTTATATAAGAGGCCTCCGACTCAGTGACACTCCCATAAGTACTACGGAGTGGGTGGTTGGGAGATGTATTGTGTAGGTCAAGGATTCGCCTGAAAAGCTGGCGATGGACCCACGGTATTGGATGTTTACTTGGTTAAAAAATCTTTTGAAAGCCGGCAATCGAAAGAGAATTTTTTCCATTTATTGTTTAAATAATTATGTTTCTGCTCAGTAAGAGGCCCAAACAGAACCGATCCCTCCAGGGTCATCGGAACTTTACAATAAATGTTTGAAACGCGCGATCGAAAGAAAATTTAGAAAGAAAGTTGGCGATCCGAGGAAAAAAAATACTCAAATTTATTAAAAAATAAAATAAAAATCATGGAAAACGAGTTGAACGTAAATAAATCAAAAGGTTTTTTTTCTATTTTTTGTATTAATAAGTATGTTTCTCCTCAGTGCGAGGCCCAAGCAGAACCGATCCCTCCAGGGTCATCGGGACTTTGCAATGAATGTTTAAAACGCGAGAAAAAAAAAATGGCGACCCGAGAGATAAAAACATCTGAATTTACCTACATTTAAAAACAAAAATAAACAAAAAAATTGCGTTAAACAACAAAAACATCTCAATTTATCTAAAAAAAAATCGCGTAAAACGAGTTCAATGAAAAACGCCCGAAAAGAAAAAAAGTTAGCGATCCAAAAAAACACATCCACACCCGCGACATTACGAGATTCGACTCGAAGAAAAACGACGCGGACAACGTGGTCTACCCGCCACCGCGGCGATCTTGACCCTTCAAAAAATAAAAAGGATGTTTCATCGTCCCGACTGCAGGGTTGCCCGCTTGTACATCTGAAATAGAAAATAATATTAAGTGGTGATAGGCTCACGACAGTTACATAATTTTTGGAAATAAATCTCTCTAGACATAGCCAAAAATTACCTGAATCCTCCTGAAACAAATGGTGTAATAACAAAAACAAAATACAAAAAATAAAAATAAATAAATACATAGAATACAAACTAAAGTAGACCAAACTTTGATTTTGGAATCTTTCTGCATTTGAATTAACAAAGCTAGAAAATTACTAGATCAAAATCTGGCATGGCAGATCTTACGCCGTAACGCACCATTATAAGGTGATCTACCCATGTTTCGGGACGCTTGACAATCCCAACAGTGACGGGTCACACAAACTAAATTAAAAGTACTTTAACAGATCTACGTAACAAAATAGTGTGGCCAACACCGTAAGGCAGTAGACTGTACAAAAATACAACAAAATTGTATCAAAATGAAATAAAAATAGTAAAAATTTGGGCCGACACTAGAAGTGACGAACTATGCAGTTGTTGTTTTGTAAATATATGAAGGAGACCGGATATCACAGAATGTATTTTTCACCACACACACGCAAAACGATGTCACAATATTTCCCGACACTGATTCCGGATTTCATACTCCAGCAAGAAAAAGTAAAATACGAAAAACTAACACATCCGCGAATCATTATGTGAAACTGCATCAGAGCAAAATTAATCTGGTCATTTTAATAATACAAAAGAAAGACAGTAAACTTAGCTTTATTTGATTGCTGCCGCTCTGGTCATCGATGATGATTTTGGCCTGGATCTCCTGCCTTCAGGGGTCTCCACCTGTACACCAAGATTTTTAAACAATTAAATAATACGTCCAGCTTCATTTATTCACAAACTCAAAATAACTTATCATGTGGCCTTGTTTTTGTATGATACCTGACTTTAGTATTCTACAGTTATTCGTCAATTACTCTTTTCTGGTTACTTTATCACCATTCTTCAATACAGAATCTTCAAACATAATAGTTTTGTTTTATTTTTGTTTCCTCGCACCACCTTCTCAATCACTGCAGTTCTATAAATTTTAATACGGCATTTCTCAATCAAATTTTAAATAACTGGTTTATGATAAAATCTCTTTCTGATGTGGCATTGTACGATGGCATTGCATCGTCGAGTCAGTTATCCTGTTATGGAAACTTAAAATACAGATGTTTGTCATCAATCAACCTTAAACAGTTGGACGTGTTCCTACGGTGCCCTTTTTAGTCCCAGTGTATCTTTAGGTTTCTTCTTTCATTTTCGGTTTCAGTAACGTTTTTTTGGGTTTCGGAGACGGTAGGTTGTTTGCCTAAGGTCCCCTATTCACCATGGTGGGGCTGTTACCTTAGGTAACAGAACAGACGCTGTTTGAGCCGCACCTCCTTGGTGAACAGACGCTCGAGACGTACCTCATCAATCTAGCTGAAGTCAGAAGGACAATAGTGCCCAGACTGCACTACCAGCTAAGCACACAACTCTTAGCTGGCGGTCTTTGTTATCGCTTGACCCGTGGAAGTATGAGGTAGGAACATGTGAGGATCAGAGCTATGCTGGACGCTCTCCTTTTCGACTCACCGTTTTGCAGCCCAATCTTTAGGTTCCACTCTAAATATATCTACCACAATTTAAAATATGGTGAACTTTCCACAAACAACTCGAATGAACCATAACACATTGTTTGTGCTAGTGGCTGGACCAGCAGGTTCTTCAGAGGCGACATTGCACTTGAGAATACTTGTAGGTATATTGTAGAAATTTCCTTTTTTTTCACTTGCACGGGACAGATGCTGTACAAACTAGCCAATGCACAGTGGTACCGCCATAGGCCAAAAATCGAAAAATTGATTGTCTAATTTATGAGTTTGTATAATTTTTATGAATCAATAATGTTCCCAAGAATGCGGAAAATCAATTTTTATGTAAGTTTCTGTTGCATATTTTGCATGAGAGCGTGGGTACTGTTATGCAATTTTATATTCTTTAAATTTGTCGAAAAATCACATGACTTTTGAGTTGTACTCCTCGTCTTCGTATAACAAAAGCAAGTAGATTTTCAATTGGTTTTCAACGCAGAGAATCAGAATAGATGTTTATCTTCCAATTCGAAGCGCTATAAACCGGATCTGGATGTTTTTGGACCAATGGGGATGTGAGTAATAGGCACATAATTTTACCAATAGAATATATACATAATAAAAATTCATGTAACATTTCAAACATGTTCTTAACCACATTTAATCAATCGTCCGCCAGCAAATGATCAGATTTGAGTAGGAGAATCAATCTGTGAAGGTTGTAGCTGCAAATATCTGCATACAAGCTTGCAGGATGTATTGGAAATTACCCGTTATTTTTATAAAAAAATATATATTAAAATAACTACAAAATTATATATATACTAGTTTTTCTGTAATTGTCTGAAATGCGTACCAAAATGACTGAATTTTTTACAGGAGATATTTCAAAGCTTTTTACAATAATTAAGGGATATTTTATTTGAAAACAATCTTTGAAAATGTTTTTTTTTTAAATATGAAAAAAATACACTTCTGGAGGAATTGAGGTATTCATACCTCAATAGTTGCATAACAACCATTCTTATTTGGCCTTTTCAAAACTTACCTCTGTAATTGTCGAATTTGATAAGAAGTTTTGCATTTGCTGCTAACATTTAAAAGATTTCCTCAAAATCCATTCAGTACCTAATACTGTAGTGCTGGAAGAAAATGGAGTAAATACGCACTTTTAGAAATATTTACTAAAAGAGCGTATTTACTCCTCATATTCCCTTCCCAAATCGGAATATTTGATAAATTCATTAACGTTAAATCTTAGTGTACAAATTGATTTCTTTTAAAACAGCAGGCGCTGATTAAATTGCAATGACGAAGGGTATTTGTATATATTTTTTTATTGGGTTAGAGCTATACATGATTAAAATTCCATGTACTATATTACTGGATAGCAGTTGCAATGCAATTGTAAAAAACAAATACGACTGGACAGATACTTGAATCTTTTTTATTGTGCAAAACGCAGGCCCATGAATTATATGACATATAACTGTGTAAAGCAATATTTGTATGGTTGAAAAATTTCCTTTTACGTACGTTTTGTGAATTAATTCTGAATATTTGTTTGAAATAATTTCAGAAGTAATTGATTCTGTAGTTGCACTATTTTTACTATTGTTTCAGAATTATCCCTTTTGGGCATTAGGTACTGTAGTTACACATACTAATTCGATATGTGATAATTTTTTCTGTGTTTCGACAATGCAAACTACCTTATTTCTGAAAAAAAAAAAATTCAGTTTCATATATTACTTTTATTGCAGTAGAAATAGAACCTACTGATAAAATCACAATTATAATGCTAATACTGATTCTATTCACATAAATCTATTATGATACAGTCGTGATATACATGTTTTAGCGTGCAATACTTAGCAGAAATTCCTCAGAATTCGACCCACTCTTCATAATAATTAAAAATATTTGATTACTGATTTCTGTGCAAAATAAAGGTTTTTTAATGATATTTTCATTTATCATAAATAAAAATGTTCAAAGTTCATATTTTTCAAGTGATGATCATGAAAATGAACTGGAATATCCTTTTTTAGTCATAACATGCTATTTCTGGTCACTTATAATGATTCTGCCCTTCAAAAAACGAAGAAAATGATTTATGACCGCTTCCCTGAACAAATGGAACCACTGTGCAATGGTGTAGATATAACTGATTGTCTGGAACAATGGACAGCTGCACTCGTTTACAGTCGGTGACAAAAGTTAGTAATCGAATGCTGTTTTTCCATTCGAAATTCTCTAGTTTGGATCCTTGTATCTCAGCGTAGACCAGTTCAATTTAGCTGAATTTTTGACCACGATCTACAAATTACGTGAATATTAGTTTGACGGAATTTCATTGCGTTCCGGATAGTGGTCAAAAAGTTTCAGAGGGTGGTTTAAAGACAAAAGTAAGTAATCTAACAAAATAGGAAATTTATTAGATTTCTTACTTTTGACGGAATACCATCGGAATTGTATGAAATCCCGTCAAACTAAAATTTACGTTATTTGTAGTTCGTGATTATAAATTCAGCTAAATTGGATCACTGTAAACTGAGATACAAGGTTCCAAACTTCTGCATTTTGTATGGAAAAACAGCATTCGATTACTAACTTTTGTCCCCGACTGTATAGTAGATAAAAAAAAAACAAAACTTGCAGACAAACCACCAAACACATCCCGACAGTCCATAAGCCAGCAAGGGCCCTGGGGAAGGCCTAAACCGAAGGCCGAAACGTCAGATGCTATAAATTAGTTCCGCCTTGAAATTAGTTTTGACCGAAATTAAAATCAACAACAGAGGGCCAATTTCTTAATACTCTGGACATATTCCAAATAGCTTTGATTATTGATTTGACTACATCATTGGTAGGTTCTTATGATTTTCCTCAACCTGTTTTATCTTCGGAAAATTGATTAATGGTTGGTCGTTTGATCGGTTCCTCTCTACTCTTCCTGATTCTCAGCTTAGTTTTCTAGGATCATAGTATTCAAGTGAGAGCTTCCTCTGCCAATGATCATCTTGCATGTGAAATAACGTGTGGTAGGCATAAAGATACGCTTTGCCCACAGAAATCAAGATAATTTTCTTTACGAAAAGTTCCAAGACCGACCGGGAATCGGGAAACCTTTCCACGTCGCAATACACACATTTTTTTTTATTATTTCAATTTTTTTCATAACTCAGGACCACTTTGCTACCAAAAAGAAACAACAAGACACTTTATTTTGCTGATGCGGTGTTGAATAATTCTTGATGTTTCTTTTTTAAACGCACGAATGCCGCTTCTTCGGCTTGACGGCCAATTCCAATCATATGCATATTGTCTGCAAACCTAGAATCATGTACGACCTTGTGATGATGGCACCATGCCTTTCTACATTAGGTATCCTTATGGTTTCTTCAAGAGCAATGTGGAGCAACAAGCTCATCACCTTGTCTGAATCCACATAAGGTTGTGATGGACGTCGAAATCTCATCCGCAACACGAATACTTGATATCGACTCATCCAGCTTAGTAGAATTAGCGTAATCAGTTTCATCAGAATATCATGTTATGCATCATTATCTGCTACTACAATTGGGGTTTTCAACTGAATCGTACACCACTGGGGCCTTCATCTTCATCATTTGTCTAAAACTCAGTTCTGAAGCTTGTTACTACAATGTGATGTTCGGCAAACTTGTACGATAGCGTTTTGGTCTGTCTCAAGAGCAAACTTATGTATCTCTGAAAGATTTTGGGCTGCTGAATCCGAATCCGGGCTCAGATTTATTCCAGTACATCACAATTTTGAGCTATACCTTAATTTATAGGACGAAATATGCGATTTTGGGCATTTTTCACTGCAAGCCTTAAAACATGAAAATATTTTTTTTAAGCAATCAAAAGGTAAATTGGGCAATAACCATCTAATTTAGCGACTCATGCAAAATATTTTGTTTTTCCAAATCAAATTTGATAGTTTTAAAAGATTTATGTTAGGTACGATATTTCTCAAAAGTTGCATGAAAGTTTACATACAGGTCGGACTCGATTATCCGGGTGACTCCAAAATTATTTCATCCCGGATAATCGAATAACCCGGATAATCGAACCATGCATTTTTTCTTTTATTTTTGATGTTCTTCAATTAAAAACTGTTCATAAAACATAGAAGCTAACATACATGATGTTGTAGTGCCCAAACTCAACGTCTGGTATTATTATAACCATGTTTTTTTTAATGAAATTTTAGCTAAAAAATGTGAAAAAATAAAAACAATTTTCAAATAGGCTGAATCCTATTTACAGGTGTTCTATTTTATGTTTATCACATTTTTTTGACAAATTGTAGTCTGAAAATTTGTAAACAAAGCAAAAACAAACTTTTTCCCGGATAATCGAGCCCCGGATAATCGGGCCCCCTGTTAATTGAATCCCCGGATAATCAAGTCCGACCTGCACTGACATAGAATGCTTAAATCTATCGAATTTGATTTGGTAAAACGAAATATTTTGCAATAGTCGTTAATTTAGATGTTAGTTGACCAATTTACCTTTTGATTGCCTAAAAAAAAATATTTCTATTCTTGATGGCTTTCAGTCAAAAAAATCCAAAATCGCATATTTTGCCCTATAAATTGAGGTATAGCTCAAAATTATGACGTGCTAGAGCAAATCTGAGCCCGGATTCGGATTCAGCGGCTCAAAATCTGTCAGAGACACATAAGTTTGCACTTCAGACAAAAAAATGTTGCGCTGTGTTATCACCAAGTACACCATGATCTAGTATTACCTACTCATACTAAATTATCAAAACGGCTCTACCCCATGTGGCATAATGCCATTTGGCATAACGCCGTTTGCCATAATGCCATTTAGCATAAAGGCCAATTGGCATAATGGCCATTTGGCATAATGTCATTTGGCATAACACGAAGAACAGCCTTCTTGGTAATAATGTGCATACTATTTGTTATGCCAAATGGCCATTATGCCAAATGGCCATTATGCCAAATGGCCGTTATGCCAAATGGCTTTTATGCCAAATGGCATAATGCCAAACGGCATTATGCCAAATGGCGTTATGTCAAATGGGGTAGAGCCATCAAAACATTCAATCTTTTAGTAACAGTAGGTGGTACTAGCACTTTTACCTCGTAAATATAAGAGTTAGAATATGGCGTCCTTGGTGATAATTGTGTTCTTTAGGGGTATCCGGATTATTCCATAATCGGATTCTCCGCCCAAAAATTAGTCGAAATCCAAAATTTCATAATTTTTGTTATCTTGGAACTATGTTTAAAATGCATTTAAGGTTTGCATGGGAATTTTTTTTTTGTTCGGGCCGAACTGTCATTTTATCGGTTGAACTGTCATTCTATCCACGGAAATTAAAACTGTTTTGTTAATTTTACCATGAAAACAAAGGTATTGGAATCCAATAAAATCATTTTATACTCAGAAAAATGAGCTCTTTCGATTACGCTATAGAAAATAGCAATATTTTATTCATTAAACATCCCAATTGTAAGATAAACACTACCGTACAAGCTTGCCGAACATCACATTGTAGTATCAAGCTTCTGCACTTCAACCTTGAAGACAAAAAAACTGTTGACCTTAATAAGATAGCATTTTTATTCAACTTTTCTGTAACTTATTGCAACTTTGCGCGATATCTATATATATAAAAATGCAGCGGCATACGTGGGACCGCGCATAACTTGCGAACGGGTGGTCCGATTTGGGTCGTCTAAGTTTTGTTCTGTTAATTTTCACCCAAGGAAGGTTTATGAAGCCTAAAACATGGGAAAATTGAGAGTTTTTGAAAATTGGGTTTTCATACATTTTGAACGGGGACTTGGGCGCTTGGCTAGGGACTCGAAACGTAAAAAAAAAAACGCAGTAGGCAAGACAAAGTTTGCCGGGTACAGCTAGTCTCATTATAAAAATGGTAATTTTACAAGGGAAAATTTAAAAATCACGTAGAAATAATAATAATATGGCAACACTATCTTAAGAAAAAAAAGATGCATAATGACATACTGAAAAAGTCTTCAGAACATCAGAAGCCATGAAGACCTTATCCAAGAAAGATATAAAAGATTTAGGTCTTTGCAGGAAATCATTGCAGGTTTTATTACTTCATCTTCTTCATGGGAAGCTGTGATATGCTGGACATATCCTACTTTTTAGCATTGTTTGTTATTGAGCGTTTCCACAGTCATTGAGTTGTTCCTAATTTTTTACAAAACGATTTAAAATTGTAGCGATAATCGAAGGCAGACCCTTTTAGAATGGTCATCTTGGTTATATGCGCTACAACGCTACAACAGCCTCTCATACCCCATTCAACCTGCCAGCAGCCAAGTGCAATCAGTTTTTCCCGACATCTCAGGTGCACGATCAGTCTATGAATCTACGACCGACCCGCATCGTTTCCCACACAATCACCTTTACCCATCATCAGCCAGGCTGGAACGCAGTCACCAGCCTTTCAGATGCGCGCCGTATAGCCACACTCATAGCCATATTTATAGTGAATGCACCACATAAAACGAATCCCGTACAACTTTCAAAAATCAAATTCCAGCGTAAAATCACCTCAACCAGGAGTTAGCAGTGGTGGCAGTAGTGGTGCGGTGCCAGATCAGCTGATGAGCCAGCCAACAACCACTCGAACAAGATCAAAATGTCGTGAGACAAATTCTCGCTCCTCCCTCCCTGGCGGGCCCCCGTTACTCCACGCTCGGCGGTTTCCCTATGGCTTTATGTGTGACATTTACACGCTTTCGAAAGCAGAGCAGCGCAGCACACGGGATTCGCTTCGACTCGGATACAAAGTTCCTGCTGAGCCAACACGGGGAGATTTATCCACCTCGATAGAGACTTCATAGCTGATATACTTCGACTCGTCGTCGAGGTTCCCCTTCGCATCAGCCGCCGTTCGCTCTAATCAAATAAATTTATCATCCAATGGCGACGCATGCGCGTCTTCTTGATCGCACTAATGGCAGGGAGATGGACTGCGTAGTCGACGAAATGGTTTCCCTATGGTGTGGAATGCGCCTCCTCCGGGTTATGAGATAAAATTCTTCCGTTAAGAGGCTCTCGTCCTTATACATATGCACATTTTGGCATACGGCACGAAGCCTTTGCTGGATGATATAAGCTTCTGGTAGAATTTCTGTGAACTTGAGAATGGCATTCTTCCGAAAGATGTGGGTCGGCTGCTTCCGCTTCTGTCTGTACCGTTTCACATTCTGTCGGGCACCATGCTGCAGCATTACCGCCCGCGTTGCGTTTTTCTCCCCAATAACCGCGCTACATTCCTGATCGAACCAATCGTTCCGTTTACTACGTTCCAGTACCCGATATTGCTTCCGGTTGCGTTGTTTTTGATTGATACCGTGGCCACCGTCGGTACCGTACATGATTGATTACGGAGCGTTTTAGGTTAATTCCACGATAGGTCCTGACGTCGGAGAAGTGCCATCCAACGCTGTAACTTCCTATCATCGATCTGAATTCCCACTCCTGGCGCATTTGGTTCCACTCACCCCCACACTGATCGGCACCCGGTGACATTATGGATGCTTAATGGCTGTCATCTGCTTCGCGCGGGTAAGTGAGATGCTATCTTTGTTAGCTCTCCACCGAGCGAAACGCATAATTAGTCCGATCTAGGTTGATCGATTTCGGCTTTTAAACCGATAAATCTCTTCGCATGGCGTTTACGATTTCCAAAATCGGGTTCGTTTTCTGGTTTTAACTGGAGATTTGATCCATTTTTTCTACCCACTTCTAACGCTCGTCCAAACGCACACGTGGTACAAACACGCTTGCCTACCGGTAGACGTTTCTTTCATTGAATCGCGCAACAAGGGTGGGAGCACAACACTGAATGGAAAGTTCGCCGGCTTTCCTCCTTGAAACTCCGCCCATTGTTGTTGTTTGCCGTTTCATTTCACCGAGTGCGCCCGTTCGCTAGCGATGCGAACGCAAGCCCCCGACCCACCACTACCTACTCGATGAAAAGAGAGAGGTGCGAGTAATAGTGCGCAGCATGGACAAAATAAAAAGTTGAACACTCGCACCACCAGCAACGGTTGGTTCGTCGTTGTCGTCGGGTCGGTGCGGTGACGTCCGATGTTCGATCGGAGAGAGAGGGAGATTTTCATCGCCGTTTCGCATCAGTTTTATGAGGCTCACATTTCCGTCATCAGCCGTCCGCACACAAGTTTCCCGACTAGATGGACATTACAAAATTATAACAGGCTGTGTTATTTTGTTACAATAAATTTTTATAACAAGGGTTGTTATAAAACATGTACAGACGCGCCAACTTGGTCAAATTATTGGGGGGGCAAAGCCTGGTTTTTCTGATTTTTTGTATGGGAAAATCGAAAAATCGTCAAATATTGGGGGGGCGAAAGCATGCTTGCCCCCCCTAAGTTGGCGCCTATGAACATGTACCGTTAGTAGTTAAAATAACAAAAATTCTAACGAAGTTCCCACAAGAAAAGAACAAAAATGTAATAACTTTTGTTATGATCATAACAAAAATATTACAAAACTTGTTCGATGAAATATGATAGAATTTAACAAAATTATAACAAATTGTGTTATAATTCCTTGGCAATTTTTAGGGTGAAAACTAAATTTTTATACTCATTTTTGGGTAAATATTTTTAAGTGTGTTATTCTATTTTTTGAAAAAGTAGGTAAAATAAAAAAATAGTTTCCAGAACGTTATAAAATTTTCGGATCCGAACGGGATTTGAACCAAGACACCTACCATCGGTAGCAATCTGACGCATTTGCCAAAGAGGCCATCACAACACTTGAAGAGGGCGGTGATAGAAGCTTTACTGGTTCTACGTATTTCCAGTTTCCTCATTCAAATCCTTGTTTGTCAGACGCACACGAGCGGGGTAGTATGACGTCACATTGAGCTCGTTGACGTATAATAGACTTGATTTGTCGTTAGTGATTTTGTTTCAATCTATCACAATTATATCATATGCAGATATGATAACAGCTGTAGATATAATTTAGTTATGTTTAGCATTTTGTTTTTATTTTAAGTAATGAAATGGAATCGATCACATAAGGGGTTATCAATAACTTTATCGTCACTTTTGGTGGAGGCAGGGAGGGTTGAAAATTTCCAATTTTATCGTGACGTACTTAATAGATGCTCCCTAAGGTCGAAGCAAAATAGGTAGAATAAACCAATTCCATGTTATAATTATTTAGTTCCACTTTTGCTTTCTCCATCATCAATAACATTCACTACTTGGTATATTTTTTGGCGAAATTAGAACAGCAATACCACAGACAAATAGACGTTTTTCTATGCGCTTGACGTTTCACACTAGCGCCTTCTGTTGACGATATTGCACAACACAGTGATTCGTGCAACTTTGTGTAAAATTCAACTCAAAAGTATTGGAAGGCATACAAAACGTAGTTCCATGTAACGGAAACATTGTTTGTTCGGTCCCAAATTGCAGCACATGCAATATCCGTCGTTTTAGATAGGATGACTTTGGGTATTATCGACAGAATTGTTCTATTCGTCTTGAGGATTTTATCGGCCAAATTGCCTTCAGGCATTCCGGTCAACCAGTGAGAGATTTGTGATATCGATGGACAGGTATCGATTTGTATTGAATCGATGGCGAACACTATCGGCAGATAAAGAACTATAAAGGAAATCCGAATCTGGTTGATAGGGATGCTCACGCAGAAATGACGCTTGTTTAAAACAATAAAACGCATGATTGATTTACAAACTGAGAATTCACTTATTCCAAAGTTGTATTTATTTGTTCTTAGGCCGAAGCAAATATTATTTTTCTTTTATGTCCGAGACCTCAAATCAGGTACGAGGGGGTGGGCAAAAATAAATTAGGAACAAAAAAAGAAAAAAGAAAAAAATAATATTAAAAAATTTAAAATAATAGTCACTTTTGAAAAAATCTTTTTCAACTATTGAAAAATTGTTGCTTGAAAACATTTTTTCTATTGAAAATGGTGGCATGGGCCGCCATGTTTTTTTCGCTTCTTCAATATTTTGGGATTTTTGAAGGGGGGGGATGACATAAAACAAATTAAATATTTGCATCGGCCTTAGAGTTTATCGATAAAACAACCCATTATCATCATTTCACGTTAGAAACTTCAATCGTTTTTACAAAATGAAGTTCACAATATTCCTATAACTTTCGAACTGTTCGTCCAATCAAGTGAGTGATTGTTTTTGGGATATACAAATGTGTTGGAAATAACAATGTTGTTGATGGAGCATCGAATAACTCATGAAAATAGCACTTCTTCTTACATATTGAAAGACTCATGAAGTTAAATTAAGAATATCTCGGATACGGTTACTTTCAGAAAGGTTAGCAAAGCACCTCCAAATGTCAAAATGGTGCGCCATGTTAGCCCAATAGAACAGATGGATGAAGTTCACGTTGATTTAAAGTCAGTTGATGGTTTGTTGATACTGTCAGGCGTTCCAGTTATCGGGTTTTTGTTCGCTAAGTGAAATGTGAACATGTTGCAGTTATCAAACGTCTACTGTATCTTTGATATCCTACTAAAATTTGAAAACGGTCTGATAAAAGTTCGAAACCTTTTTTCACGTTGTTTATCCGACTACTTATCGCGTAAAAATACAAAACTAAGGCTGACAGAGAAGAAAGAAAAGCTAATGATCTGATGAAGGGGAAGATTGTCAAAGTTTACTTGATTTGTTTCACACCAGACAAGACTTAACAATTGTGCCACAAAACTAACCCAACCTCATCTAGATTCTAGAAAATACTGTGCTGTTGCGTCAACAGGTTCTTCGCCACAGCTTTCAGCAGAAAGTATGTTCTTTAAAACGCTACAAAGCACTGCTGGTTTGGGAAGAATTTGGCAGATTATAACTAAATGATAACTCTGTTGCAGTTTTTTTCAAACAAATATGACGCCGTCCCCAAATTACGCGTTGCTCAAGGGAGAGGGAAAAGTACAACGGAACGTTACGGTCCATATAAATATTTTAGGACTTTCATACAAAAAAGCGTAACGGAAGAGGGTTGTGTAAACAAGAC
Source organism: Aedes albopictus (assembly GCF_035046485.1). Lineage (NCBI taxonomy): Eukaryota > Metazoa > Arthropoda > Insecta > Diptera > Culicidae > Aedes > Aedes albopictus. Next base: position 290,318,851 of record NC_085138.1, on the reverse strand, counting down.
GATTTTAGCGTTGCGTTCTAAATGAATGCTATAAGTTTTGTTTTATGGCTTTTGACTCGAGTGGTCAGTATTACAAAAACGATCAAACAATTTAGCGTCAATATAAAAAACCTAACACATTTTGAAATTATTTTGTTACAAAAAATGTAGCAAATACTACAATAAATATGTTACGATATTTTGTTATAGGTAATTATTTTGATATGCATAATGTAACAAATGCTGTTATATATCTGTTTGAATAAATGATACAATTTTCGCTATTGTTTTGTTTTTAAAATAATAACAAATTTTGATACAATTTTGTTATGGTTATTCACATATATGAATCTTTCCAACAAAATTATATCAAATTGTGTTATTTCTAACAACGGTTGTAATAATTTTGTTATAATCTTGTTAGGAGCTTCTGGTCGGGTTGGCTATCGTCCGTCATCGCACCGGCGACTGTGTGCGACAGAGATTTGTCGCACATGAAATTGATGCAATGCATGGATGTAATGGAGTGGAAGTGATCTGATAAAGCTGATGTCTAGCGTTGACGCAATAGATCTTTTTGGTCAAGTTGGAGGGAGCAGGGAGATGGGCTTTGTAGCAAGAAAAGCTTTCTAGGAAGGGGTAATTTAAGTTTATGGTAGTGACGTCATCGCTTATAATCGAACATGTAAAGTAAGCAGAAACCTGGATTAGCTTAAGAATATTTTCGAAAAGTGCTCGGTGCAACTCCAGTAATAGGATTCCAGACAATTCAATTCATCAATAAGTGTTAAGGTAAAGGCATAATTTTCAAATTGGACCATTTCAGTTGGAACTTGGCACTGTGGTGCATAGTTGATCGGCAAACGCGTTTTCCACAAATGCTATGTTTGGTCTATATGAAGGTTATTTATGTTATTTAGAATACATCTTGACTTAATCAAGATTTTTCATCGGTTTTATGACCATTACGTAGTCTCTACACTTTGGTCGTAGGCTGACAGGGAGGGGGGGGGGGGAGGTGGTTGAGTTTGCGTCGGCAAACCTGAGCGTCTGTTCTCCGGAAGGAGTGGCTCACAACAGCGTCTGATCCCCATGTTAGGGGCGGCTGATCAACGTCCGAGTGTCAGGGAAGGGCTCAAAGCTCAACTGTGCACTCTTGTCCTGCGGAAAGTAGGGGGTTGGTGTCGGGCCCTATGAGCCAGCCGTAGAAACCATTGTAACGGAAAATCAGCAACAGAATAATACGAACCGAGACCAACGGCAACGACCCCATTGAACAAAAAGGACTTGCGATTGGAAACTCGGTACGTGGAACTGCCGATCTCTCAACTTCATTGGGAGCACCCGCATACTCGACGATCTATTGAAGGAGTTCGGTATCGTAGCGCTGCAGGAGGTGTGTTGAACAGGATCCATGGTGCGAACGTTTAGAGGTTATCATACCATCTACAAGAGCTGCGGCAACAAACGCGAGCTGGGAACAGCTTTCATCGTGATGGGTGATATGCAGAGGCGCGTGATTGGTTGGTGGCCGTGGCCGATCTACGAAAAAATGTGCAGGTTGAGGATCAAGAGCCGATTCTTCAACTTCAGCATAAGAAACGTGCACAGCCCACACTCCGGAAGCACTGATGATGACAAGGACGCATTTTACGCGCAGCTCGAACGCGAGTACGATCGCTGCCCAAGCCACGACATCAAGATCATCATAGGAGATTTAAACGCTCAGGTAGGCCAGGAGGGGGAATTCAGACCGACGATTGGCAAGTTCAGCGCCCTCCAACAGACGAACAAAAACAGCCTACGACTCATTTTTCCAACACAGCCTCCCTTATCGTTACACCTGGAGATCACCACAGCAGACGGAATCTCAAATCGACTACGTTCTGATTGACGGACGGCACTTCTCCGACATTATCGACGTCAGGACCTATCGTGGCACCAACATCGACTCCGACCACTATCTGATGATGGTCAAACTGCGCCCAAAACTCTTCGTCATCAACAATGTACGGTACCGGCGACCGCCACTGTACAACCTAGAGCGACTGAAGCAACCGGATGTCGCCTCAGCATACGCGCAGAATCTCGACGCCGCGTTGCCGATGAGGTCCCTCTAGAGGACTGCTGGAGTACAGTAAAAGCAGCCATCAACGACGCAGCCGAGCGCACCATCGGATACGTGGAACGGAATCGACGAAACTAACAGTTCGACGAAGAGTACAGAACGGTTTTGGAGGAAAAGAACGCAGCGAGGGTGGTAATGCTGCAGCAATGGATCCGACAGAACGTGGAACGTTACAAACAGAAGCGGAAACAGCAGACCCGCCTCTTTCGGGAGAAAAAGGGCTGCCTGGAAGAAATGGAGTGCGAAGAAATGGAGCTTCTGTGCCGTTCCCAAGAAACACGGAAGTTCTATCAGAAGCTCAACGCATCCCGCTACGGCTTTGTGCTGCGAGCCGAAATATGCAGGGATAAGGACGGAGGCCTCTTGACGGACGGACGTGAGGTGATCGAAAGGTGGAAGCAGCACTACGATCAGCACCTGAATGACGTGGAGAACGTAGGCACGGAAGACCACAGCAACGGAGGAAACGATGACGCCAGTGCAGCGGAGGACGGAAATGAACCAACTCCCACGCTGAGGGAAGTTAAGGATGCCATCCATCAGCTCAAAACCTGCAAAGCAGCTAGTAAGGATGGTTTCACAACTGAATTCATCAAACTGGGCCCAAAAAAGTTGGCCAGCTCTCTGCATCGGCTGATAGTCAGGACCTGGGAAACCGAACAGTTACCGGAGGAGTGCAAGGAAGAGGTAATCTGCCCCATTCACAAGAAAGGCGACCATTTGGAATGTGAGAACTTCAGGGCGATCACTATTTTGAATGCTGCCTACAAAGTGCTATCCCAGATCATCTTCCGTCGTCTGTCACCTAAAACGAATGAGTTCGTGGGAAGTTTTCAAGCCGGCTTCATCGACGGCCGGTCGACAACGGACCAGATCTTCACCGTACGGCAAATCCTCCAGTAATGCCGTGAATATCAGGTCCCAACGCATCACCTGTTCATCGACTTCAAGGCGACATACTCGACAGTATCGACCGCGCAGAGCTATGGAGAATAATGGACGAAAACAGCTTTCCTGGGAAGCTGACTAGACTGATTAACCCTTTGGAGCCGGAGGGGTCATATATGACCCCGGCGATGAAACCGAGCATAACAAACGTGTTCGACACCAGCGAGGTTGCGTCGACAGCGGCGAAACAAATCGGCTCCAAAAGGTTAAAGCAACGATAGACGGTGTGCATTACTGCGTAAGTGTTTCGGGTGAACTACCCAGTGCATTCGAATCTCGTCGGGGACTGCGACAAGGTGATGGACTCTCATGCCTACTCTGCAACATTGCTCTGGAAGGTGTGTTGCGACGAGCCGGGCTCAACACCCGGGGAAAGATTTTCTTAAAATCCGGTCAATTTGTGTGCTTTGCGGACGACATGGACACTATCGCCAGAACATTTGGAAAGGTGGCAGAGCTGTACACCCGCCTGAAACGCGAAGCAGCAAAGGTCGGACTGGTGGTGAATGCCTCAAAAACAAAGAACATGCTGGTAGGCGGAACCGAACACGACCGGATCCGTCTGGGTAGTAATGTTACGATAGACGGGGATACTTTCGAGGTGGTGGAGGAATTTGTCTTCCTCGGATCCTTACTGACGGCTGACAACAACGTGAGCCGTGAAATTTGAAGGCGCATCATCAGCGGAAGTCGGGCCTACTACGGGCTCCAGAAGAAACTGCGGCCGAAAAAGATTCACCCTGGTGCGTGGTGCATGTACAAAACGCTAATAAGACCGGTAATCCTCTTCGGGCACGAGACATGGACCATGCTCGAGGAGGACCTGCAAGCACTCGGAGTTTTCGAGCGACCCGTGCTAAGGACGATCTTCGACGGTGTGCAGGAGGAGAACGGTGTGTGGCGGAGAAGGATGAACCACGAGCTCGCTGCACTTTACGGCGAACCCAGCATCCAGAAGGTGGCCAAAGCCGCAAGGATACGCCCAGACAACCAATTTGCACGTATAATGAAGTTTATGTTCATGTTATACGTACTATTATGCGGTAAAGTTACATCGCATAAGATGCAGTAAAAGTGCCTTATGCGTGCAAAAGTGGAGGCGCTACGTGCATTGACGGGAAAATAATAACGCTATATGACTTTAGGCGACATCTTATGCGATGCACGGTGTGCACTATTGCGACGTAATATACCGTCTTATGCGACTTAAAAATATTCGAAAAAAAAAAACAATTCTTGTCACCCCAGTATCGAACTAAGAACCTTTGGATTTTCGAGCCATACTTCACACTTAACACCAAACACCACTTATGAAACACACTGATTAATTCAGGCCAAACATTTCTAAAGGTCCAATCTGCAGAAGAGAGGCTCTCTTTGGATTCCCTCTCTTTCGTTAATATCTCAGCTGTTTATTTGAATTATGATTATCTCCTTGCATAGAACGATGGTCAAAACAATCGTCTTTTGATTTTTACTGCAAAAGTAGTTGAAAAGTGTATCATTACATTGTAATAACTGAAAGAGAAAGTGATCAAAGAGAGCCTCTCAAATGCAGATAGGACCTATTGAAATGTTTGGCCTGAATTGTCATGACATTCTAACTCACCTTCGTGTTTGTTGGAATGCACTTGGTTCCCCTGTGCTGTACGTGTTCGAAAGGCTCTCTGGAGCTCATAATGATGAAGCGTGATTTCCCGCACAGTTATTACTATCCCTTTCTTACTAGCTTGATATTTATCAGGTCAACAAAACAAAAATGATGACTTTGTAACTAGTTTTGTAACCATAATGATGACTGTTAACTTTCTTGTAGCTTTTTGGCACTCCAACAGCACCTCTTTCAATGTTATCACATATCACATCGCAATATACCAACGTTAACGATTCTAGCTTATGTGAGTTTGCATGCACATTAGAACGAGTATATTTTTACTTTTATGCGATTTAGTTTGTACACCAATGAGAGTTTAACTTACATAATAAGAAAAGCACCAAGCGAAGTCGTATAATCATCGCAGTGCGCAATTATGCGAATTCAATTGACACTTTGCGAGTCCGCTTGAACTCTTTTGCGAATAAGTAAAGTTCGTCGCAACAAAACATCAGAATATCGTCTACTACGATGTAGTTATACACCATAAAAGTTAATTTGCACTCTTATATGATTTTACCAGATACATCGCAATAAGTTCAAAAAATAACATCATATGCGAGGAAAATTGTCATTCAGCCGTATATGTATGCGATAGTGAGTAAAAATAGAACTTTATACGATGTACAGCGTACATTCTTATGCGATTTCTGGTTGTCTGGGCGGTGGGCAGAGCATGTTGCAAGAATGCCGGTCAATAACCCTGCAAAGCTGGTGTTTGCAACTGATCCGGTTGGCACAAGTAGGCGTGGAGCACAGAGAGCACGATCAGGTGGATCAGGTGGCGAGCGTTGGGCGCGACCGAGGATGGAGAGCGGCTGCCACAAACCGAGTATTGTGGCGTACTATTGTTGATTATGTCTCGTCTTAATTGTGATGTTGAACAAATAAATGTAAATGTTATTTCCTTCTCGATTTAGCTGAAATTAGAAGGGTAACAGTGTCTAAGCTTCACTCTCAACTAAGCTCACAACTCTTAGGAGGCAGTCTTAGTCATCGACTGATTGGAAGCATCAGTTAAGAACTGATGAGGACCAAAGAATTTTGGACGCTCCTACCAGGTTGTCGGCTCACCATTCTGATGTTTTGCTTGTTATTATCGTCCTGATATTGATTGGCCTACAGTAGTGATAGAGACACACGTGGTGGTGCAATATCAACTGACAGGACTGGTGTTGTGCAGCCCTGGATGTTGGCCACCACCATCATAATCGATCTTCAGAAACACCCTTCCCTGTGTCGTCGGTCTGCTAATCGTTATCCAGCGGCGGCAATTACTCTGAGCGTCTCTCTGAACCTACCGAAGCTAAGTACCGATCAATCTAATCTGTTGGCGCTAAAGTACCCACGTTAATACCATTCGCTGGACTGGTTGGATCGGCCACTGCAATCACTTCGATCGGAATAGTATGGAAGATATTATGCTGGAATACGCGCGATGATGGTTTAGCAGTCAGGCATTTTAATGATTTTTACGATGTCATAAAATATTACTCATAAATATAAATATTTTTTGTGAACGGAGTGACTGGACGATTGTTGATATTTCATGGACAAGCGATGAAGTTTATATGATGATTACGGAAAAATTAAGATGTTTCAAATTCTTTCGGATAGACCGTCGCGGTTAGGGCTGCATGAATACAAAGTAATAGCTGTTTGGGTGTGTGTGGAAAACGATGGACGATTAGCAACGATGTGATGAGCCTGGTTAAACGTTGATCAACCTCATCCGGAGGAATGTGGAACTTGTAACATAAATCGTTGGGAAATGTTTGATTACGATCGGTGTTCCACTTCCCATAATTCTCCGCCATTCGATCATCCATTTAGCAAGACATCACAATAGGACCAGGCGTCAGCGGGAATTATTTATTCATACGCCTGCCAGCAACACTTGTAAAATGCTAATCCACCGTCCACCGACATCTCCAATTTCTGTCGACCATGGGGACAATCGTTGTGACGGTGGTCTATCTCTGGTTTCCTACAATCCATACCGGCTACCATGCAACGGAACCCCACTCTGTTAACCTTAATCCAGGCGCAGGCGACCAAACCAACCGACCAGAGCTATTCAAGAAGAGTTGACTCGTCTTGAAATTAATATTGCTACCATTTGCTCACGATCGCCGTCCATTTCGAGGTCGGATTGAAACCTGAACCCTTGGAGCCCCGCGCTCGTCCAAACTTCATCTCCTATCCCGGGAAAGCAACCCAACGTTCGATAAGACACGATGATTGGACCGACGAACAGCCAAAGAATTATCATTCCAGTTCGATTCTTGTGTCACCATGATATGCTCCTGCTGAACTGGGTTTGTGGCCGTCGTCGTCTGACGGAAGAAATTAAGCGCCGCGACAAGTTTCCCGTAGGGGTATGCGATGTTTCGCAGTTGTATTGATGGAAACGTTCGTATATCCCGCATAATCTTAGTCTTCACTCCACTCGCTTACCAACCAATGGAGAGAGAAGGAACATGACTTCTGTTTATGATAATTTGCCTATGAGAACATACCGCGGCACTCATCCTAGACGGACGGGAAATTCAAGGAGCCAATAGACCTGACCATGAATTTTGCAAACAACACCGAAACCAGTAGCGCCCGGCTACCGAGTAGTCGTAGAGGAGGAGAAAATTATACTCGAATATATTTACGGGGAATCGAGAAACACGGTCACGAAGAAACCAAACGGTATTGTTCCCCGTATGTGATGAGGTGGCACACAAGGGCCTGAGGAGGGAAAAACATGAGCCCACATGATGTTCACCAGCATGTAGTGGCTTCTGGTTCTGGATTCTGCGCTTTTCCACCGGTTTCACGGTTTGTCATCCTTCCATCGAATCACACGCGAATCCCAAACGGAGGAGAGCCCTACGCCACCGGAGGCTCAATTATGATGATGATCGTTCGTAATATCTGCCCCAATATCATAACTCTCAATTAATCGCAAAATTATGCAACAGTAACGATGCAAATGTAGAAATGCATGTAATCGTTTTTTCATTGTCTGTATGCCCTTCCCTGCCTGGGTTTGAACCTGCGCGAAGTGGCGCTTCAAGTCGTTCCGTGTTGTCTGGAGGTTGCAAGGAGTTTACGATCAAACATGTGGGATTGTAGAATGCAGTCAGAGTTTGGGGTATGATTGTTGTTATGTTATACATTTTCGGGTGTTTCACGATCCTGTTCCGATGAGCGCTTGTAACATACTTCATGTATTGCACACTCGTTGAATAAGTTGATTTGTTGCAATCGGACAACGCATTCAACGCATTTCTAACAATAAACAGATTAATATTGTATTCAAAGCAGTTTTGATGAGAGGAATACAAACAGTGAAACTACAAAAATGCGATGCCCGAAACTGGGAAAATACAACATGAAAAAGGTCATAATTCATTTTGTCGTGACGCAACCCGAGCGTTACGTTCAAGATCAGTTTTGAGGAAGATGACAAATAAGTTCATGGAATCATGAAGCATGCACCCTGAAACTATGAATTTAGTTTATAAAAACATAAACATAGTCTTTGTCATTATTAATACATATTTTACTGTGAAAAGTTGCGAGCTGGGTCATGAAATTCTGGAGAATGTGCTTTGGAACCATGAGCTTAATTGAAGAAAACATGAGCATGGTTCTTAGAATTACCGTCAAGGCGCCATTCACCGTGGGGGCTCCATTCACCGTGTGCCTTAGAATATTTTTTCATTATTTTCATATTATGATTGAATGATATGACAATTTCCCTTCAATTTCACCAATACAACACTAATGTATTGTTACCATGTCAAAACGCTCATTAGAAACATTTAAAAGTATCATTTTGACACTAAAGTGTGTTTACATGAAGCGGGTTTCTGCTCGTTCACTGCATTCATAGTGAAAAAAACGGAAACTGCGCTAAGGTGATTTAAGCGATAAACTAAATGTAGAAACGTTTTTATTCCACCAAGAAGCAATTAAATTCACATATCAGGTATGTATTTTGCATTACCGAAGTAAGTTTAACAAGAAAGTACGATTACTCGTACTTTTTAATTGAAACAAAAAGGCACGGTAAATGGGTACCCTAAAAATCAATGGTCTCCATTCACCGTGCCCCATATTGTCCCATATATCTAGAAAAAGTCAAAAATTTGAACATTCGTTTTTCTAATAAAATCTTGCAAATTATTACTTGAAATGAATTTAAACGAAGAAAATTCCCTAGGCTGGGTTGTTTTGATCATTTTTAAACAAAGTAGAATAAAATTCCTCATACACGGTGAATGGGTCCCTACTACCACGGTGAATGGTGACCTACCACGGAATTAGGCGACCCTACTACCCTTTACTAATTTTACTATATCACCAAATTTTGTGAAAAATTTTCTACTTCTGTGGATATTGCTTTAATTTTAACCTATAATAAAGGCAATAAAAAGCGGCACCAACAATGTTTATAAGACTGGTGTCAAATGACAGCCCTTATTTGCGCCGAATCCTCTTAGATCGGCGAATGGTGAATGGTGCCTTGACGGTATTTGTTTTGTCAATTATAATACAAATGTTGTTGACGTAAAATGGCAAGCTGAGTCATGAAATCAGGAAACATACACTCTGTAACCATTATGTTTACGGTAACAGACTGTATGATTGCAGGCTGTATGTATGCTTCCTGATTTCATGATTCTAGAGATTGTCATTTATGATACACTAGCTATCCCGGCAAACATTGTGCCGCCTGCTTACAGCGTTTTTTAAATAAAAAAAAAAATCTGTTGTAGTGATTCATGCTAATATGACTTAAAGCCATGTTTACAAGCATCAGAGTTATGATATCATGACTTAGCCCTGTGATTCTACGACTTAGCATCATGATATTTTATTTCCGAAAATGAGATTAGCTTCGCATAACATTTTTCACAGTCGTTAGTTATAGTCCTGAAAAAGTTTTTAATTGTTCATAATAACCATCGTATAGGTCATGATATCATGACTTGATGTCATGATATCATGACTTGATGTCATGATAGCATGACTTGATGTCATGATATCATGACTAGTTATCATGTAATCATGAAACGACTGGCTTGCATTGTATAATGTATAGCCGCGTCAAAATCTGTTGTTTTAATTCATATGATTGTTTGACTCGAAGTCTCGAAATCATGTTAACAGGAATCAAAGTTATGATTTTATGACACAGCCCTATGGTTCCATGACATAGCGCCATGATAACATGACTTATCGTCATGATATTTTGTTTTGGAAAAAGAGAATAGTTTCGCATAACGTTTTTCACACTAGTGATTTCCCAAGTAACATTGTTTAGTCAGTCGAATAGACTGAGGTCCTTAGAACCATTATTAAACCCAAATTAAAGGTATTATGTATTATGAAGGGTCTCAATACCTCTACAAGTCTAATTGGTCATACAAATGTTTTTTTGGGTTCTGATTCTGAAATAGTTCTGTAACGAGTTCCAAAAAGTTGATTTTTTCAACACGAGTCGTACATTTATTCAACGAGGCTTGCCGAGTGGGATAAATACGAAGAGTGCTGAAAAAATCGAGTTTTGCAACGAGTTCCATACAAAATTTTATGCAATGACTTTTTCATAATGCAACCCATTTGAGTTGCATAATGTTCATAATGCAACTCATTATACAACTATTTTTCATTATGCAACTCATTTCAGTTGCATAATGAACCAGTACGGAAAAAATGGCCATTATGATACCAAAATGAGTTATATAAAATGTAAATTATGATACTGAATTGCATAAAAGTATTTCATTGTTCATAACAATCATCGTTTAGGTCATGATACCATGACGTGTTGTCATGTTTTTATGAAACGGCAGGCTTGCTTTGTGTAATGTTTAGCGGCGCAAAATCTGTTGTTTCATTCAGGATTGCGTGACTCGAATTCTTCTTAACCCGTAAACACCCGGGACGATCTTTGGCAGAAATGCAATATCTTCTTTGTTTTTAAACATTTTAACCTGGATTTTTTTTATAGTCAAGGGGAATAGTTGTGCTGAGAAATGCATGGTACCTCCTCCCTTTGCACCCTCCCCCTTTTGCTGGTAGACAAAAATAAGTGGCCTTTTTTTTAATTTTTATAAATTCTACATGTTTTTACTCAAATTTCATCTTTTTGATAATCATCAATAGTTTTCCCTGATCCTAGACATACAATGTATTACAACCCATCATAGCCTGTTGAAGTTTTTTCCAAGACTTTCGCCAAGAATTCCTCAAATAACTTCCCCAGGTATTCCTCCAAGAAATCCTGGAAGAATTCATTCAGGAACTTTTCAAGAAATTCATCGAAAATTCTTCCAGGAGTTCCTCCAAGTATTCTACCAGAAATTCCTACAAGAATTCCTCCAGGAATTTCTCCAAGAGTTTTTTTTTCAAGAATTCCAGCTGGAATTTCTTCAAGAATTTCTCCAGATATCGCTCTAAAAATTCTACCAAGAATTCCTCAAAGAATCCCTCTAGGTATTCCTCCAACAATTTCTCCAGGAATCCCTCATAGACTTCTGCTTAGAAATTCTCTAAACATTCCTCCAGAAATTCCTCCAAGAGTTTCTCCAGGAATTCCTCCAAGAATTCCCCTATGGTTTTTTTTTTCCCAGAAGCTCTCAAGGAATTTCTCTAGAAAATCCTCAAAGAATTTCTCCCGAAACCTCTGGGAAATCGTCCAAAAATTCTTCCAAAAACTAGTCCAGGAGGTCATTCGAGATTATTTTCAGGCATTTCTCCAGAAATTCCTCCGGGAATTCGTGAGTAAATTTTCCAAGGAATTCCAATAGAAATTGCTTCAGCAAATTCTCCTGAAACTTCTTCAAGAATTCATCGTAGAATTCTTCCAGGGATTTTTTTGGAATGTTTTTCAAAAATTCCTCCACAAATACATCCATGGACACCCCTAGGCTCCTTCAGGAAACCTATAGTAATTCCTCCTCTGAGACTTCATCCAGCAAATTCGACCAGCAAGTTCCCCAGTAATTCCTTGAGGAGTTCCTCCAGGAATTACTCTACGAATTCCTCCTGAAATTACTACAGGAATTCATCTAGGAATTAATCCAGGAAATACTCCAGGAATTCCTACAAGAAATATTCAAGGAATTCCTCCAGAAAACACTCCAAAGTTTTCTCCAGGTATTCCTTAAGGATTTCTTCCAAGATTTATGCCAGGAAGTACTCCAGGAATATCTACAAGGAATATTCCAGGAATTCCAAGAAAAACATATTTGAAAATTCCTCCAGGACTTCTTCAAGTAAATCCTTCAGGAATTCCTGTAAGAACTCCCCCAGGACGTTCTTTTAAATTTCTTTCACACTACATGAATTCTTCTAGAAAGTACTCCAGGAATTCATGCAGGATGTATACAGAAATTTCTTCAAGAAATTCTTGGACATATTCCTTGTAGATTTCTTGTAGGAATTCTAGTAGGAATTCCAGAAAGAATTTTTCATGGAATTTTTGGTGGAATTGATAAAACAAGTCTTGAAGGTATTCCTGAAGTAATTCATGGAAGGGAATTCTGGCAGGAATTCTAGATTGTTGGAGGATTTCCTGGTGGAATCCCGACGAATTTCCTGTAGGCATTTCTGGAGGAATTTCACAAGGATTCCCTGGAAGAAATCCTGAAGGTATTTATTGAAAAATCACTAGAGGTATTCCTAGAGTTATTTATAAAGGAATCTCTGCCCAAATTCCTGAAGGAGTTCCTTGAGTAGTTTTGGAATGAATTTTGCCATAATTCCTTAAGAACTTCTGGAGGAATTTCTGAGGATATCTTTGAAGGAATTCTCGTACGAATTCTTAGAGTAATCTCAGGAGTATTTTCTTATGGAATTACTAAAGGTTTCCTGAAAATTCCTGGAGGTATTCCTGAAGTAGTTTCTGTTGGAAATCCTTGAAAAATTTCTTCACGAATTCTCGGTGCAATTTCTAGAGAAATGCCTGAAACTAATCTCGGATGAATCTGTGGAAAAATTTCTGAATTTCTGGACGATTACCTGCGGATTACTGGAGCAATTCTTTGAGGAATTCCTGGAGAAACTCTTGGAGGAATTCCCGGAGGAATGTTTGGAGAATTTCTTGGCCGAAGTCTATGAGAAATTCCAGGAGAAATGGTAGGAGAATACCTAGAGGGATTCTTTGAGGAATTTTTGGCAGAATTTTTAGAGGGAAATCAACGAAATTCTTGAAGAAATTACAGGTGGAATCCTTGATAACTTGAGGAAAGGAATTTCTGGTAGAATATTTGGAGGAACTCCTGGAAGAATTTTGGAGGAATTTATTGAAAAATTCTTCTAGAAATGCTTGTAGTAATATCTGGAAAAATTATTAGAGGAATTCTTGGCGAAAGTCTTGGAAGAATTTTTGAAGGTTTTTTTGGAGAAGCTACACCGATAAAGTAAAGACATTCAGGAGAGCTTGTGGAGCTTGAAGGTCTTAATTCCAGAATAATTTGAATGACCTAGATCACCAAGTGAATGTTGCTAAGTTATCAGAATTGCACACCGAGGCTCTAAGAGTAGTCTTGGCCGAAGTCTATGAGGAATTCCAGGAGAAATGGTAGGAAGAATACCTAGAGGGATTCTTTGAGGCATTCTTGGCAGAATTTTTAGAGAGAAATAAACAAAATTCTTGAAGAAATTCCTGGTGGAATCCTTGATAACTTGTATGATTAGCAAAAAAAATGAAATTTGAGTAAAAGTATGTAGAATTTATAAAAATACAAAAAAACACGTATTTTCGGCTACCAGTAAAAGGGGGGAGGGTGCAAAGGGGAGAAGTCCCATGCATTTCTTAGCACAGCAATTCCCATTGACCATAAAAAAATCCAGGATAAAATGTTTAAAACCAAAGAAGATATTGGATTTCTGCCAAAAGTAGATTGTCGCGGGTGTTTACGGGTTAAGTAACAAACATGTCATAGAAGAGTCACGGCGGCGCAAGTTTTTCGTTGCGCAGAAGTCACTGTGCCTTGCTTCTAGCAAGTAAGTATTTATTTGGTAGAAGTAAGTCTAAGTCACAGTGACTTCTGCACAACAAAAACCTGCACTGCCGTAACTCTTCTGCGACAAGTGTGTTACTTGGGATGTTCACAGGAATCAGTGTTATGATATTATAACTCAGTCCTATGGTTCCATGACTTTGCGCCATGATAACATGACTTAGCGTCATGATATTTTAGTTCTGAAAACGAGATTAGTTTCGCATAACATTTCTCGCAGTCGTGAGTTTTGGTCCTCAAAAAGATTTTAATTGTTCATGATAACCATCGTTTATGTCATGACATCATGACTTGTGTCATGTTATCATGAAACGACAGGCTTGCATGTGTAATGTTAAGGACAAGGTATTTGGAGTACATTGCTCAAAATTTCTAGAGCACCGTTTTTCAGAACCGTTGAACGGATTTGGATTAAAATGCATCACGCTGTTGACAGCCACTGAACAATTAGTGTGATGCATTTTCATCCAAATCCGTTCTAAAAAAACTGTGCTCTAGAAATTTTGAGCTATGTACTCCGAATACCTTGTCCTTAAAGGGCGCCAGAATCTATTGTTTTGATTCATGATTGTTTGATTCAAAATCATGTTTACAGGAATCAGAGTTATAATTTTATGACTCAGTCCTATGGCTCCATGTCTTCGCGCCATGATTAGTATGACTTAGCGTCATGAAATTTTATTTCTGAAAACGAGAAAGCTTCGCATTACGATTTTCGCAATAATGACTTCCTCAAAAAGTTTTTAATCCAGGTTTATCATTTTTTAGGTCATGAAATCATGGCTTGTTGTCAAGTTATTGTCAAACGATAATGTATCTGATTTCATAATTTTTTGATAATAAATCCGACAATATTTTTTTTCTCTTGTGTATTAATCATTAAAACATCTTAAACGTGAAGCTGTACGGCTATATCACTACGATCCACTTTGTTTTCATCAAAGAGTTTTCAACGTTGCTTACGGTTTTCAAAGGCTTCGAGGAGTTACAAACTAAATTTCAATCAGAGGGACAGCACGAGATTCAATAGCGGACACTACCAATCGCTCCCAAATTGTGCACAGTTGTTTTAGACGCTAATATGGACCGAAAAATCTTTGTTCCGGGTTGATGCGATCAAATTTTAATTGTCCCATACAATGTTGACTCACTCTAATACAGGGGCCGTGCACAAATTACGTCACGCTTTTAGGGGGGAGGGAGGGGGTTTGCCAGGCCCCTGGCATGAATGAAATTTATCGTAACCAACATCTAACTGCCTTATACTCATATTCGTGCAAATTGAAACGAGCGTGTAATCAACAAACGCAGCTTTTGTTTGATGTTGTGAGCCACACACGAAATCACATTCACAATGCGTGTTGGTTGGGTTGCTTTATTCAACTAATCGCATGCTCCTCTTACCGTACATTAATATTAAAGCGAGTTTGAAGTGTTTTGTGATCATAAGTGGTGGAAAAAATGATTTCAAAAACTGATCAACAAACCAAAATAAACGTTAAACAAAAAATTGTTGATGTTTTCGCATTTGACAGTGGGCGCTATTTATTAGCGCCCAGGACATCCTGTCTACCATGATTCCAATGCATTGATATAGGCCGTGTCAGGGGCCTGGGGTTTGCAGAACGGGACGACCCATACAAAAAATATTGAGGTCCCTTACAAAAAGTGTGACATAGGGGGGAGGGGAGGTTTGGAAAAGGTCGATTTTTGCGTGACATAATTTGTGTATCACCCCACTCACAGTACATTTTGAATATATCTCCACCATTTTTCGCAGTCCGTATAGCTTGTGGACGAGTCCTATAAACGCTCCGTCTAGTGTCATTCCAAATTCGCCAAATTACCATTATCAATTTCTGACACAACCGTCACTTTCACTAGTCGTCAGAAACGGAAAACACCCATTATTCATTAGCATGATGACATGATTACTAAAAACAAACAGAACTAATCACAGCTAGTCAGAAATCCTAATCCATCATCCCACCGTCGCGTCGCGTCACTGCACCGGTTCCCTATCACGCTCAGGTAAACTACCGGCGGCGGTGATCATCATCAATCTTGTGTCGACCATCAATCGTCCAAATATCGCTAATACCATCTATTAGGCAGCTAATCGGCCAACAATGACGGTTCAAATTTGGACCACTCCTCCCCGTCTGCAGGCCCAGCCATACTAGCTGCCACTTCTGCTGCTGCTCCCAACGCTACCTCGTCTAGCAGACAGTCCTTAAAAGTGACATCTCAATTTTCGCCAACGGCTTGCGTGTGTACTAAATACCGGACTGAATCTCTTGTCCTAAGACTCCATCTATGGGCTCGAGACCAACCGGTTCACCGATGCGCTGCTCGTCAGTCAATCCAGAGTGTCAAAACCAAACCGTCTCGTTGAAGCCGCAGGGCCCCTGCGAGCGAGTAGGTAGGTAAAGATGAATCTGTCAACCGGACTCAACCAAACCTCCGTCCGCCACGCCGTGGAGGCTGAGTGGTGATGATCCGAATTTCCGAAAACGAACAGAGTCGAGCTCCAATTGAAACAATGGCACTTATTGTGTCCCCCTCCCAACCGTAAGGAGACGAGTGTCGTCTGGGGTGGAGATTGGGGTGAGCAAAGGGGGCTAAACGAGGAGGATGCTCCGGTTGAAAATTAAACAATGAGTTTTTGTTGGAGCACTGCAATGCACGGTGTGGAGAATGAGGCATACGAAAACAAAAACGACGACGACAAGACAATGCAAAGTGGTTTAATTTTCAACTCACGCAATCGACATCTCGAACAAAAAAAAGTGGAGCTGGACCAGAGCACCGTGAGTTGGGGCGAACTGATAACTTTTGAAGCAGAAATTTTGAAATTAGTTATCAATTTTTGAGTAAGCAACTCTAGAGATTGCTGTTGCTGCCCCGAGCAGAAGGGAATACCAACAGCATAATAAAATGTGTTATTTTGGCAAACTAGCAGATTAACGCAAAGAGTTATTTTCATGTTATTAACATAACATACCATGTTATAATCTTGTCTGTCATAAGCAGCAAAATAACAAAAATCATAACAAAAAAATGTTCCTGGAAGACCAGTCAAATAACAGGTTTTGTTAGTTTCATAACTACTTAATAACAGTGATTTTATACAATGGTTTAATAACAAATTTTGATATTGAAAAGTTATTGATAACAATATGGATGCATAATGAGTTATAATATCAGAGTGAGTATGTAACCCCTAAGTTCAAGCCATTTCAGAGGAAAAAAAATGAATTTCTGTTGGTTTCATTTTGAAAATAAAAAGTAATAAATAGCCATGCATAAGGCCATAGCCCAGAATAACTAGTCATTCAAAGAGAATGGCACGCTTTCAATCTTCCTGGTCCAAACGGCCTTGAGATAATTTCAAAATTAATTTTGTTGGTGGATCATGGTTGTTCACTTTTTCATTTCCAAAATAGAATCAACAGATTTTCTACATCCACTGAAATGGATCGAACTAAATAGAAATAAAAATTACAAGTAATTCTTAGTTCCGTTTCAAAAGTTCAGCTTAACCGATTCATAGACACCGAAGATATGGCTCGTAGACTCCAAACATGGCTTTTTGTATGGAAATCAGCAAATGTTAACTTTTTCATTTCTTTTGCTGTAAATCTCGCATGGTGTAGTTGTGATTGCAAAACTTTATTGTTGTGCTATTGATGATCAAATAATGGTGCCATCTCAATAATACAATAATAACAGAGCTTGTTCTACAACAAAACATCTTATTAGAATTATATTTAACGAAATTATACCAATTGTAGGATCATAACAAAATCAGATTGCCCAACAAAAATTATGATGGGAAAGTTATGCCTCAATAAGTTACTAATAACAAACCTAGATATAAAAACGGGTTTGGTGATTCAGTTGTTATTATTTTGATATTCTCTTCTGCTCGGGTGGGATCACCGATAAAACTGAAAGCTCCGATGGTGTCCAGAAAAGCAGTGTTTGCCGAAGATTTTTTTTCTTTTTCTGCTTCTTCTTATTCCTATCCTTCTTCTTCTTCCTCTTTTGCTTCTTTCTTCTTTGTGGCTCGACGTTTCCACTAGAACTTGGCTTGCCTCACTTCAACTTAGTATTCTTTGAGTACTCCCACAGTTATTATTTTTTGCCATGGATATGTATACTGTGAGGCAAGTTCAATGATACAATACTATGTCAAGGGAATTCGAGAAAAATTTCAGACAGAAACGAGAATCAAACCCACCGTCTCTGGATTGAAAATCCAAAACCTTATCCACAAGGCTAGTTGGAGACTCCCGAAAAATTTCGGTGGATGGTAAAGAAATTTGTTGACGAATTTTCCCAGATTTCTTTATTTATGACATTCGTTCAGCGTTTTGTTTAGAAATTGATCCAGGAATTCTCACAAATTTTTGGCAGAAAGTATTTTAGGTATTCTACCCGCAATTTGTACAACAATTGAAACCGAGAATAATTCCAGAATTCCTCACCTGGTTCACCTGGCAATTTCTACCCATGATACCTCTCGAGATTCGTTTCAGAGTTTCTCCCAAAAGAACGACATTAGAAAGTGGTGGACGACTTTTGAATTACGTAGCTTGAAGACGTTCCTTAGACAATTGGGCGACCCTACCTAAAATCAACAAATACTACCACTTGTTTTTTTTCCTCAGTGTCAGTTATCCACCTTGACCCTGGTGGAAAACTGACACTGAGGAATATTACATGTGGTAGTCAAAATACGCACATCTGTCAAAGAATAAGCAAAAGAGGGTGAAATTAAATGGTACAATAATTGATTAGACTCATTCGAACACTTCTAGGTTAGGAATCCGTTGCCCGGATTTGTCCGAAATTGCTCCAATACTCCAAATTGTTCTAAGATCCTACAGTAGATCTCCCAGAAATTCCCCTCGGCTTCTCCCAGGAGTCCTTCCAAAAGTTTATCCAGTGATTCCAGTACGAGTTTCATCTGGGATATCATAAGATTTCCTTATTAGATCTAGAAGCATTAGAAGGAGACTGCTCAGGTGGTTTGCTGGGATAACATCGCGTTGAGTTTATTTTCGGTTCCTTTTACGTATTCTCCTGGTAATCTTTGTAATCTCTTGCAATCATAGGTGCCAACTTGTGACGTAGTTTTCCAAAATTGGAGAAACTGGAAGCTTTTTCGGCCTAATGTACTACTTTTTACGCAAAAAAAAAACAAATTCAGCTGAACAGCGTCGATGTTAATTGGTTTTCATTCATTTTTAGAGGCCGCGCCTCCTCAACTACATCACAAGATGGCTCATTTGCTTGCAACTCTTCCAGAATTTCTTTTCTTGGAGTTTTTTGAGGAATACTCCTGGGATTCCTGTACGTATGAACGATTCTGCTTGAATCTCTTTTGCAATACAATGATAAGCTTTCACTTGCATTTTTATTTTCAATGCTTTGGGAAGGATTTCATAGCAATGCCTTCTGAAATTGCTGCAAGACTTCGTTCAGAAATTAACCAACATGATAATTCTTGAACTCTTTCAGTAGTTTCTACAAAAAACACAGGAGTTCCTTTTTTTTTTAATTCCTACACGAATATTTCTTCTATGAAACCTCAAATAATAACTCAAGACGTCCTTTTGATAGTCCACTGAGGATTCTTTCTGAGATTCCTCTAGATAATAATTCTATATTTGCTTTCTTTGAATCTTGAAGGTTCCTTGCTTCTGTCATTTATCAAGGAAATTCTTGAATTGCTCTGTGAACTCATACTGGGTTTTCTCTAAAAAATCCCTTTTGCACTCCAACAGTATCATCGTCTAAGATTGCACTCTAGGAGGACATCAAGCTGGGATTTTTCAAGAAAATTTGGGAATCTTTCAGCAGTTTTTTCAGAAATCTTTCATGAGAGTTCCTTGCTGAGATTCTCCATGAACTCTTTTCAGGATTTCTTCAAGTCGTACGAGGCCCGGGATAAACCCTATAAAGTGGGCCCCAAAACCAAAATTTTAAGGTGAATATATAACAAAGCCACATCTCGAATTTTAAGAGCACAAATCTGAAGAACCAAAAGACGGATTGCGCTGAAATGTTGATCGATTGGTGACCCGCTGGTGGTGGCTAATCGATCAACTTTTCAGCGCAAACCAACCCTCGGTTCTTCAGATTTGTGCTCTTGAAAATTTGAAGTGTGGCCATGTTATATATTTACCTTAAAGAAATGAACCATTTTAAATTTTGAAAAAAAAAAGCAATTTAAAAAGTTTTTTTTTAATCTTTTGCATTAGTCGTATTTTTTTGCCTTTCTCGTACACTAAGTGTACTGGAAAGGCTATATGTTCACTCCAAAAATGACTTTTTGATAGAAGGCCCGGAGTGTCGACTCACATATACCAATCAACTCAGCTCGACGAATTGAGGTGATGTCTGTGTGTATGTATGTGTGTGTGTATTAGACTGGGTCAACAAAGTCGATTTTTCGGAACAAAGCTTTTTCGACTCATTTTAGCGTACAAAGTAACTGTGCAAAATTTGGGAGCGATTGGTTGCTTCCCCGTATTCCGCATTGCGATTGAAATTTGTATGGAATTTTGTATGGGAAAACGTACTTTTTTGCTTTTTTCTCATAAATCGACATTTTTCGTCTAAAACAATCCAACCAATGACGTTAAAGTATAGCCTAGGATATGCCGAAAAACTTTGCCGAAGACCGCAAAGTGATCCGACACTTGTGAAAAAAGTTATAACGTACAGATTGCCCGGTGGTGCTTAACAGTTAACATGTAAAGGAATAACATCAATAATAAAATCTCAATTTTTGGTCTAACTTTCAAGGCGAATAACTTTTTTCACAAGCGTCGGATCACTTTGCGGTCTTCGGCAAAGTTTTTCGGCATATCCTAGGCTATACTTTAACGTCATTGGTTGGATTGTTTTAGACGAAAAAATTCAATTTATGAGAAACATGCAAAAAAGTACGTTTTCCCATACTAACTTCTATACAAATTTCAATCGCAATGCGGAATACGGGGACGCAACCATTCGCTCCCAAATTTTGCACAGTTGTTTCGGACGCTAATATGGATTGAAAAAGCTTTGTTCCGGGTTGATACGATCAAATTTAAAGTTTCTCCATACAACGTTGACCCACTCTAGTGTGTATGTGTGTGTGTATGTGTGTGTGTATGTGTACAAAAAAACTCACATCCCTTTTTGGCAGTAAACCTCAACCGATTTTAATGACCAACGGGTCATTCGACGCGGAATCTGGTCCCATTGTTTCCTATTGAAAATGGTTCGGATCGGTCCAGCCGTTCCGGAGTTATGGCCATTTAGGTGTTCCGGACCAGTACCCTTGGAAGGGGCCATACATAAAAATGTAACAAACACATACATGCGACACATCAAACTGTGGCATTTTGGATAACCTGATGAACGTTTAGCAGGAAAACAGTCTCAGACCATATCTGAACCGGTAGTGTTCCGGAACCGGTTCCGGATGTCCCGCCGGAAGTGGCCAAATATAAAAGTGAACTAAAGCCATGCATGCGACACATCAAATTGCGGCAATTTCGATAACCTGATGAACAATTAGCAAGAAAACAGTCTCAGACCATATCTGAACCGGTTGTGTTCCGGAACCGGTTCCGGATGTCCCGCCGGAAGTGGCCAAATATAAAAGTGAACCAAATCCATGCATGCGACATATCAAAGCGCGACTTTTTTATAACCGAATGACAGGTTGGCATTAAAAAAGACTCAGACCACATCTGAACCGGTAGAGTTTCGGAACCGGTTCCGGATGACCCGCTGGGAGTGGTCAAATAAAAAAGTGATCCAAACCCATGCATGCGACACATCAAACTGCGGCAATTTCGATAACCTGATGAACAGTTAGCAAGAAAACAGTCCCAGACCATATCTGAACCGGTTTTGTTCCGGAACCGGCTCCGGGTGTCTTGCCGAAAGTGGCCAAATATTAAAGTGAACCAAATCCACGCATGTGACATATCAAAGCGCGGCTTTTGTGATAATGAAAGGTTGGCATAAAATAGACTCAGACCATATCTGAGCCAGTAGTGTTGCGGAACCGGTTCCGGGAGTTCCGCCGGAAGTGGCCGTATATAAAATTTGACATAGTTTTTACATGCGGCACATCAAATCACAGATTTTCCGACAATTTGATGACCTTTTATGCTAAGACCACATTATGGACTGTCAGTAGTTCCGGAACTAGTTCCGGGTTTCCCTCCGAAAGCGGCTGAATATAAACGTTTGCAAGCAAATAGGCTCAGATAATTTAAGAGATTATCAGTAGTGTTCCGCAACCGGTTCCGAGCCGAAAGTGAAAGCAAACCCGTGCATGCGATTGAGGTATCACGGCTATTTAGGTAACATGATGAACAGTTGCAAAAAAATAGACGCAAGCCATATCAGTGTGTAACGGAACCGATTCCGGTTGTCCCGCCAGAAATGGTCAAATGTAAAAGAGAACCAATACCAATGACTTATTCAGTAACATGATAAACGATAGCCAACAAATAATCTCTGACCATATTTGGGAGAACCGGTAGTGTTCCAGAACTAGGGACGAGACGAGTAGCCCACCGGAAGTGGTAAAATATAGAAGGGAACTGAACCATAGCGGCGTTTTTTTTTATAATCTGATGTAAGGCCAACAAGAAAATAGTCTCAGGCCACATCTAGAACTTGTAATAATATTTCGGAATCGGTTGCGGGTGTTCCTTCGGAAGTGATTTAATAGAAGTCTCCAGTTAGCCTAGTGGTTAAGGCTTTGACTCCCTGAGCATAGTGTATCATTGTACTTGCCTCACAATATACAAGTTCATGAAATGGCAGGCAAAGAAAGCCCTACAATTAATAACTGTGGAAAAGCGCTCAAAGAACACTAAGTTGAAGCGAGGCAAGCCAAGTCCCAGTGGGGACGTCGAGCAATAAAGAAGAAGAAGAAACCAAAATCATGCATGCGATACATAAAATCGTGGTTTTTTAAAAAATTGTTGAACTGTTGCAAGAAAATAGCATCAGATCACATTAATTTTCAGCTTTTTAGTTAACTCGATGAACAGTTAACAAGAACATAATCTCAGACCACATTTGAGACAACCAGAATTGGTTCCAGGTGTCCCACCGGAAGTGGTCAAACGTAAAATTTAACAAAACCCATGCAAGCTGCACATCAAATAGCGGAATTATAAATGTGAACAAAATAAATGTCAAAGCGATAAATCAAATCATGGCTTTTTTGATAGCCTGTAAACGTTGGGTAAGATTATAAGTGAAGAAATGGTCAAAGTCTTCAATATGCAAGAGAACAAAATCGTGACCAAAGTGATATCTTCAAATCACACCATTTCAGATTCCAGCGGTGTAAATGTGTAGGATGGATCAACGTTTTATGGAAAAATTAAAATCTAATCGCATCAACACCTTATCAATTTTCAATCTTCAATCTACTTTTGCTTCTAAAACTACTGCTCACAATTTGGGTGCGGCTGGTTGAGCCCTCGCTCTTCTCATTGCGATTGAAATTTGAATGGAAATTTTTACATTTTCTGCATTTTTCTCGTAAGAAGATCACATTTTACATGAATCGTGTTACATTTGGTAATAAAATATAGCCTAAAGTGTACTGAAATAAACAATGGCGAAGATCACAAAGTGATCTACGATTGTAAATAGAGTTGACCTTCTTCATGCATTAGCTGACGCTCACCCCGCTGCCGTAGTGCATGGAATGGAGTCATAATGACCCCAATCAGAGATGCCAGATTATTATTTATCAAAAATCTGTATCATTACATATTTTTCTGTATCGCCGTATTTGAGGGTATAGCATACACCGAGAGTCCTAGATTTCAATAGGAACTAACAAAAATGTACTACTTTCTGACAGTTTAAAACTTTTGCAGGTATTTATTTTTCTAAAACATTTGTGAAAACGTACAAATTTTCATAAAATCTTTAAAATTTAAGCAACAATTTATAAAGTTTTCAATAAATTTATTGAAAAAAGCTTCAAATTTCATGCTTTCTGGAGAAATCTGTATAACATTTCAAAATTCTGTATTTTTCTGTACTCTATATCTTGTCTGTATAGAAGGTCAAAAATCTGTATGATACAGAAAAATCTGTATATCTGGCATCTCTGACCCCAATATACGACCAGGGTTAAGGTGGTCAAGCAGTCAACTGAGATGTTTGAAATTTTTCAGCTCTGCTTTGATCTTGAACATTACATCGGAATATGTACCATGAATAAGTTTCCAAAATCGACCATGGATTTGTTAAAATTGTTGTTTTTCTATATAAAGTATTATCAGGATTCAGGAACATTTTGGCTAACGTCGACAGAAAGTTCATGAGTACATATTCGACGAGAAAGGCACTATCACCACTAGGTGGATAAATCTGGGTTTTTATTCTCACTGTTGTTTTGGCAAGTTAGTTATAGATGAAAAATTATTCAAACATTTATTTTGATGTTTTGACTGAAACGCCACGTTCCTGCAAAAACTTTTAGATTTACAGCGTTCTTTGAAACTTACGTCTGAATTTATTACATTTTTACATGTTTTATAACTGGCATTCAGTTTAAAACCTCAAATAATAAAACATGGACCAATTTTATTTCGAACTGCAAAATTGCACGAAAATTTCAAGATTCAGATTGAACAAAGATAGAACTCTTGGAGGCAACTGAAAAATTAAAACACAAGAAACTTCACTTGAATCACTAGTTAAAATAAAAAAAACTTAACCATTACTTCAATTTTGCAAAAGAAAAAACTAAAAAATGAAACTTTGAAAGAAAAATTGGAAAAGGACGAGCAACTACCTTTTAATTTCACTACTTTGATTATCTTCGGACAGATAGGCTATTTCGTCTGCGATTTACAGACTTCTTCAGTGTGATTTTTTTCAAGTAAATGTAACAGTGGAGTGTTTTTTTTTTTTTAATTTTAACTAGTATTTTTTTTTTTTTTTTTTTTTTGTTTTGAGAGACTTTACCCAGAGGGGGCATTCGTCTCTATTGAACGTTTATTATCGAAGAATTATATTTACATAACAGCTTATTACTAAACGACTTATACGCTACTGAACATTTTAATATTTTTTAGGAACCTTATAACTTTATCTTCCGCTTGCTTGTTATTGCACAAAATTTCGCTTAGTTGATTACTTATTCCTAATTCCTCCCTTTCGGCCTTATACCGCTGACACGCGGCGAGTACATGGTGAACTGTTAATTTCTTATTACATAAAGTGCACACTTCTGGTGGTTTTTTCTCAAAAATATGCTTTTTCGTGAAAAGCGCATGTCCCAGACGTAACCTAGTCAAAACTACCTGTTCTCTCTTATTCTCTCTATCTACGAATCTCGCAACATTATTTTTAACGATTCGCAAAGTTTTCCTTGGGCTTTGGCTCCATATAAGTTGATGCTTTTTCAATATTTCCTTGTGAATCCATCTGGTGATGTCCTGACATGGAACTTCTTCGAGAGGTGTTGGATGATTCCTTCCACAACGTGCTGCGTCGTCGGCTGCTTCGTTACCCGGTATGCCCGAATGCCCGGGAATCCAGCAGAAATGCACATTTTTATCCGCGATGTCCGCTTCGATCCGTTGAATGTAGCAGTGTTTTGAGTTTCCTGATTCCAACGCAGACAAACAGCTGGCTGAGTCGCTAAAAATTACAGATCTATTGTTGACTTGTTGAACTGCTTCGGAGAGGGCTTTAGCTTCAGCTGTAAACACAGAACACTGTTTTGCCAGACTGCCTTCCATTCTGGTATTCGGTCCTATTATACCATACCCCACTTTTCCTTCAGCAAGGGATCCATCAGTATACCAGAGTGCAAAATCGTGATATTTTTCTTCTATTGTACGTCTGTACACATCGAGTGCAAGATGCGGGGCCTGCCCAGCTTTGACTTTTGCTTTTATTGACCAATCGATGCGCGGGCTTCGTTGATTCCACGCTCTTGGAAGCGTGGTTACAAGTTTGCATAACTTTGGCAATTCCAGACCCGTTATACTTCGGAATGCACTGCAGGCTTTCGCCCAAATATGGTTAGACTCCGCTGCTGACTTTTCTAGTGAGACACATGCCTTTCTTACTAGAACAATTGTAGCCAGGTACTCGAAGGGTAGGCATCCGGCTTCTACCACTAGTGGAAGAATAGGCGTTGTTCGAAGTGCACTGGACGCTATCCTGATGATCTGATTGTATGTTGGTGCAAGCTTTTCAATGTTTTCTTTCCGAAGGACCTCTAATCCATAGAAAAGTTTTGACGTTACAATAGCACCCCCAATGTAAAGGAGAGTTTTGCGGTCTGCTCTCTTGGAAATTGCTTTCAAGAGATTCAGCCTGCTTCGGCAGTCCTCCTTCAATTGTTTGGTGTGCTGAATGAAGGTGCATTTCCGATCAAAGATGACGCCGAGAATTCTAGTTGTTTTTGGCCTGGTTATTTCTTTTCCCTCCAGGAAAATTTTTGCTCCCTCTAGATGCCAATTGCGATGTCTTTTCAGTTTGCAACAATGCATGGTTGACGATTTCGACGGTGATAGTTGAAACCCGATCCTGGTAGCCCAATTTTCAATGTACTCCACAGCCTTTTGGAGTCTACGGCGTAGGTAACTGACGCGTTTTCCAGTGGAAACGATGACAATATCGTCCGCATAGAGAAAAATCTTAACATTTTTTGGAGCTTCTGAGAACAACGAATTCATAGCCAATAGGAAAAGGGAGACAGAAAGCACCGAGCCTTGGGGTACACCGTTTTCTAGAACTGTTGATTTAGAAAGCACACCAGCAAAGTTAACCCTCGCCGTTCTATGTTGCAGGAAATTGTTGATGAACTGATTCATGTTAGTCCCCAGATCGCAGTCGATGACGGATTCCATGATGTGCCTGTGCCATACTCGATCGTACGCCTTGCTGATGTCGAGGGCGACAATTTCACAGTGCTCTCCTCTTTGTGCTGCATTGGTGATGACTTCGTCGAGATCTGCTAGGTAGTAGTTGGTGCCTTTTCCTTTACGGAACGCGTACTGTCTGTGGTTGAGAATTTCGTTGCGTTCTAGGTGGTTCATCAAACGGCGATTCACCATACGCTCCATTGTTTTGGCGACTCAACTTGTCAGAGAAATCGGTCGAAACTTATTTGGCTCTGTCGCGTTACCAGATTTTGGGATTGGAATTATTATGCTTTCTTTCCATATCGAGGGGATATTACCGCTCTGCCAAATACGATTGAACGCATCCAGTAGTACAATTTTACATTGATAAGGGAGGTGCTTAAGCATAGGATATCCAATACTGTCAGCACCTACCGATGTTCCATTCGCACTTTCTAGAGCACAAAAGAGTTCTTGAATAGAAAATTTATCGTCCATCGGGGAAGCGCCTTGTGATCTAAGTGGAAGATCGATTTCTCCTTGTTCTTGCATGGTTCGAAGAAAGGCTTCTGGATATTCTGCCGTAGAACAAGTGCTCGCAAAAAAATCTGCGAAGTGGTCCGCTATCACATGTGGATTGTTTTTGTGCTCTTCGTTGATGATCAGTCCTGGGAGTTTGGAACGTCGTTTTCCCGTCAGCTTGTTGAAGCTTTGCCAGAGGTGGGATGTGCTTGATTTGGCTGTAAAGATTTCTTGGAAATTTGCCCAGGAGCGTTGTTTTGCCTCATCAATAATCTTCCTTGCTTCGTGTTTTATGGTGTTGAATTGTTTTCTTGCTACCTCTTTACCCGGATCATCGTGTCTTAGTTTTCTGAGTTTTCTCAGTGCCTTTCTGCGCGCCTTTATCACTTCCCCGATCTCACGATTCCACCATATTTGATTTTTCTTGGCTGGGAGACCGTTCGTTCTCGGGATGGATTCGATAGCAGCTGCGAAGATTGCGTCAGTGATTTCCTCAATAGAAGCTTCACTGTCGCGTGGAATTTTCGAAACGACTAAATTTTCAAATTTGTTCCAATCTGCATCCTTATAGAGCCATCTCCTCGTCGAGGGGATGGTTGGGAGCGGATCGTTAAGGCAAACCAAAATTGGAAAGTGGTCGCTGCCATGTAGATCATCATCGCAAATCCAAGAAAATTTTGGGGCGAGATAATCAGACGAGAAGGTAACGTCAATAGCCGAAAAAGAGCCTGAAGATGCTTGGTAGTGAGTGGGGGAACCGTTGTTAAGTGCTAGGAGATTGTTTTCCACTGCCCATTCTAGCAAAAGTCTGCCGCGGTTGTTTGACTGGATGCTACCCCACACTTCATGAGACGCGTTAAAGTCTCCACAAAAAAGGTACGGAGGTTCGAGGGTGTGTAGGAGATCAGTTAACTTACAGCATAATTCGTCCCCGCTTGTTGAGTGGGGCACGTAAATCGATATGATTGTCACTTCCCATGGTTTACCTATCCTAGCTATACATACGTGAAGATCGGAGGTTACATTGATAAACTTATGCGGGACGTCCTTCCGAATGCCGAGTCCGCTAATGCCATTACCCATGCTCTCGGGTCGATTATGAATCACCCACTCGTAGTTGTTTTTGAGTAGGCCATTCGTTTTGTTCGTCATCATTTCTTGAAGGCAGATCGCTATAGGGTTGTTGTCGTCTACAATTTTGCGAAACTCCGCATAATGCCGCCACACGCTTCGGCAATTCCATTGAACAGCAAAGTTTTGGCAATGCCCGCTGGAAGAGAGCATGGATGCAGCGTCCGACGGCGGTTGTTGCGTTCTATTGACTGTGGAAGGTATTTGGGCATCAAATGGTCTTTCGGGTTGTAATTCGTGGATACTTGCCTGTGAGACAGGCAAGTTCCCTGCACCAGCTGCCGCCGCAGGCTCAATCCAGGAACTGGGAACATCTGGGGTCAGGGCCGGTGCAAGGATTTGCCTGGGGTTTACGGACCCCGCTCCGTAGCTTGGCTGTCGATAGCAAAAACTTGTTGTCCTATTGTTGCGCTCATCGATATTGTTGTATGTTGGGGTTGTTGCGTTCACGGAAGACTCTTCGGGTAATTGTGGTTGCGTTCTATTGACTGTGGAAGGTATTGGGGCATCAAGTGGACTTTGGGGTTGTAATTCGTGAATACTTGCCTGTGAGACAGGCAAGTTCCCTGCACCAGCTGCCGCCGCAGGCTCAATCCAGAAACTGGGAACATCTGGGGTCAGGGCCGGTGCAAGGGCTTGCCTAGGGTTTACGGACCCCATTCCGTGGTGTGATAGAAGAGATTCGAAATTTGTTGTCCTACGGTTGTGGTCATCACCATGACCCAACGTCGGCTGAAGGTTATTCTGCTGGATAACCAGGGTCGTTTCGTTTGCGGTAAATTTGCTTGTAGTTGACGGATTCTGAGTGGCTGCCAGGTTATTGACTTGATGTCGGTGCTCTTTACTGGTGCTAAGGTTTCTAGTGTCAGGGAATGGAAAGGAGAGATGGGTGTGGAGAGAGGGTCTATTGGGTTTAATTTTAAGGGGGAGATCTTTGAGTTGGTTTAAAGAATTGTTGGAGACTGTTGCATTTTTGGTTGTGCCGCTAAAACCGGCCGTGCAATAGGGTTGCTCATCTACGGGTTGGGGTAGGGCGTCCCGGACGAGTTCCCCTGACTGCGACGCTTCCATTGGAAGTGAGGGTGGTACTGCACATTCCCATTCCTCAAACCGGTCGATTTCGTAGTTTTCGGTGCTATGATTAGAGGAGGATATGCTGTTGTTGTTGGTGGTGCTCGGGATTGGTTCCGGTTGGACAAGTGGTAGTGAATTATTGGTGTTGGTTGTGTGGTCCATAATCCGTTGGGTCGGGTGGGTCAAAGTCCGAAGGGGAATCTATATCAATGGGTATTGCATTCGCACCTTTGAGTCGGTTAGATGTCTGTCTTGTCAAAATGGGACTTCTGTTGTTATTCGACTGCTTCTTCGGGGGTGGTGGTGACATATTGGAACGTTGTGGCTGCTCATTGCTGTTCTGAGGCGTTGATCGTTTCGTTTTTGACTTTTTGTTGCTGTTCGATTGCGGGGTTGGTTCACTGGATTGCGAGTTGGTTCTTGTTCTGGTTGCCATGTCTTCGATGTATTGTTTCATAGCTTTGTTGGCTGCTTCAATTCTTTCGATTTTTTCATCCCGTTCACTGAGTCGTTCCATTAGCTCCTTGATGTCTTTTTCTTTTTGCTCATTTTGTGCTATGATAGCGTCCAGTTTCGATAGCATCTCTTGTGAGGTTCGCTGTAATTCGGCTTCCAACTTCTCGATCTTCTTATCCTTCTCTGCTATTTTAGCTGTCAGGGAGTTCATCCTAACATGGTCCAGCCGTGGTTGAGCCGCAACTTGGGCGTAGGTACCGTTCCCAGCTGCAACTCGTTTCCTTGCTTCATCAGAGGAGATGTTCAAATCGATCTTGGTTCTGATGATATCCATCTCGGTCTTGTAGATAGGACATTGGCGACTTGAAGGACGATGGTTGTTTTCGCAGTTTCTACAAAAAGGCGCATTTTCACAACTCTCTCTCTCTTCGTGATCATCCGAACAGTTGTAGCACCGCCTCGGATTGACACATCCAGAGCGAGGGTGTCCGTATTCATAACAACCGAAACACAACATGGGGTTGGGGTAATATGGCTTTGTTTTGAAGTAGAGTACTCCAACCTTCACTTCTGCGGGATACACGCTTCGGTTGAACGTGAGGATTAGTGCTGACGTTCTTTCTTTATTGCTTCTTAGGATCCTCCGTACTTGGGTAACTCCTTGCGAACTTGTTCCTTCAAGAATTTCAGCCTCTTCTTTGTTCAGCAGGTCGAAAGCGGAAATAACACAGCGGCTAGCGTTGAGTGTTGGATGGAGTACGATGGAAACTTCCGTACCATCCACCAGTTCAGTCATTTTCAATAGCTTCTCAACTTGTGCAGGCTTCCTCGTTCGTAGTACGTACCTAGAACCTTTTTTCTCGCTTCTGGCATGTTCGATTGGACCAGCCCAGAGTTCGAGACTTTTCCCAATGATAAACGGTTCAATAGGGAGATTTCTGCCATCTTTACCTGTCAACAGTAACGTCGTTGCAGCTCCGAATTCATTGCGTCCATCCAGCCATGCAGGTAAAGTTCTTCCGTTTGACCCACCAGGGTCGCCTCCACTAGTGGAGGCCATGCAGCGCAGTTCCTACTTCAAACCGGTGAGATCAAAACCGCTGTTGATGGTAGTGGTCACCCACTACCTACCCCGTGCGGTGTAATAAGGATAAGGGAAAAGGAAAACGGGACTTTGCGTTCACCCAACACAGATCAACTAGGTTCGTAACTTAATGCCTGTTGATGTCACTTCGCACACTCACTGCCGCCTTAACTCCGCAGCAACGCTTGGTGAAAACCAACGTGTGCGCGGTTGCAAAGGAGGCGCTTGGTCGTCCACTAAAACGAGTGGTAGACGATGTGCTTACTCGATCGTATGTGCTCCTGGTATCGGGTTCAGCGAAACTCGCGAAATTTTTCGCGTTTTTCGTTGCAAACACTGGCTCACTAACACTAGTTTCACGGAATGGTTCCGTTAAGAGGCGTAGCGCTAGCGCTCCCGGATGAAATCGTCAGTTACGAAAAATAATTCTTTCGACAACTACAATAATGCGACCGATCACTTAGGGTGTTCAACTCGAACTGTGATTAACTAGTATTCAAATGAGAAGGTTCTACTAGAAGTTTCGAAGCGTTAATGAAGTTAAAAAAGCTTCGGCAAAATCCAAATAGATATGTAAAACAGATGATGCGATACATTTTTAAGGCAGCTATATTATCGCTTAATTAAAAATTGAAAATTAGCAATAAACTTGATCAAAAACGCCTAACACTTTGTAACAACTTTTAATGATCTGCTGAGTGATTCCCTAGGAATCCCATCGGAAAATACAACTGACAGCATGTTTAGTACTATCGCCCAAGAAAAGGGGAAATTGCTACGCTCGCGTTACGGAATATATGGCACCACTCAGAACCTCCTATAATCTCCACTCTGAGCCAAACGAATTGAGTATGAGTGCCTGCAGAGTGAGATGGCTCATACCCAAGCGATATGGATCGCATTAGGGATTGCGACACCTACTCTGGATAGGAAAGAGAATCCCCGGATCACGCATCACGCGGCAGACGATGATTGGTTGTTTATTGTCTGCATGAGGATCATCCGATGGATCGGATGATAATCCGTTAATATGCAAATTAGACGGCAGAGCCTAGATGAGGCATTTGTAGGCGAAAGGCTATCAATCAGTTTTTCGGAGCCAAGCGATATAGACGTGCAGTGACGTAAATCTAGATCCCAACCCTCGCAAGTGTTCATAAGTGAAAAGTCCGAGTTTAAGTTGCATCTGTGCCTAAGAAGTTGAAGTAGTGAGGTGAGAAAACGACAGTTTTTGTACGAAGTTTGTTAAACCAACTAGAATATTGTGTAATTTCCCGAATTTAGGAACAAGATTCGAAAGCTAGCTACTCCTTTTTGAATTGTGTGCTTTGCTAAAAAAAAACATAGGTAAGGAAAATGTGATCAGAACCTCATGTGATATGAAACCTAATGTCGTGTCGTTGTGTCGTTGTTGGGTAGTTTCCCTTCAACGAAGGGTTTTTTTCTTTGGTTCTAAACCCGTCAGGATTCGATGCGCCACGCGCATCCACGCATCGAGCACGCGCCTCCCAAAGCTAAGCGATCTGTGATCGACTGACTGAATCGGTCTGCGCGCACCCTACGTTCAGGACGACGAGTGAGCCGTGCAGACGTGATAGCATCCTCGTGAGTATCCGTAGCCGCATCCATCCCGCGCGCCACGGTAGTCAGAATCTCTGAGCACGTGAAAGTTTCTGCGATCACCTCCCCTCAAGTACGCTCCGGTGAGACCACCTGCCTCTGCGCTCACGAACGTTGTCGGTGCGTCGCGCAGCAAGGTTGACGCGCAAACGCAAGCTACAGCTTTGGTGAAATCTCCAGCCAGCACGCGACACCGACGGTGGAGGATTTTGTCGCCTCCGGTGCATCTCGTCGCGCGACACCTTTCGATACAACCCAGCCAGCCGCTTCGCAACACCACGATCAGCACAGAATTTGTAACAAACCGTAAGTTAATTAGATAAACTTTGAGCTCAAAGATAGGGACCTTTCCTCAGCAGATTTCCCCCTAATTGTAAGAATATATGAAGGCCTTGAATAGAATACCGCTTGTTCTTAAAATTGATTGATTTCTATCGCTTTAATCGTTTTAATTCTTTTACTCGGAGATCCTTTTTCCAATTCCTAATTCGTTGGTGCTTCAGTTTGGGGTCGTCAGAGAACAGAGTGTTTGAGCCACTAGTAAACTCGCCCTAGAACAGAGTCTCATAGCCGGACCTGTAGAACGCGTCAGCAGTCTCCCTAACCCGGGAGTGGCGCTTAAGCTGCTGTACGTTGTGTGCACTACACAACCGTTACATTTGGCGCCCAACGTGGGGCCCAAGAAGTTTGGGCAATTAGTTTGATTTTTCGAATTTTGTTGAATTTCAGTAAATCGGTAAATTTTTCTTTGATTAGTTGTTAAGTTGATTATTGGATTTGGTTTAGTTTAAGTTTAATTTGGATTCTTTTCTTTCGATATTGAATTAGTGAATATACTTGTATATAATAAGATTTGTTTATTTGTGCTGTCCCTTCTATAGAAATAGGTATATTTTTTTCTTTTTTTTTCTTTCCCTTTTCGTTATCAAAGTGACTTTTATTACATATCATTGAATTTGCTCTGAATTTGCCTTGAATTTTTTTTTATTATTTTTCCGTTCAAAGATGGACGATCAGACGGGTCAAAATATGACCTCTAATTCCCAAAGAACTTTGGTAACCCCTCCTCTGTGGGAATCTGACTTTTCTCGCGAGGGAAATCAAGCCGAAGCTGGCCAATATCGCGGGCAACGTCTTGCCTGGGCCGATCAAATGATTCGAAATCACTCGATGGACAGTCGTTTGCCGGCAGCTAACAATCTGCAATCCGAAATGGAACGCGCCTCAAGAGTGAATATGTCCGCGGATGGTTTTCAACTCCCATTCCGAGCGGTTCATTCCACCACTACGCAGGACACTCCTTCGGGTAGTGCTTGGTTACGAGCACCAAACAATTCCCAATTTTCCGAACCGATCGCGAGTGCCACTCGATACAGCCCTGCCAACCTTTTGACTGGTGGCAATTTGGCTTCAGGTATGCAAGCAAATACCACGTCGACGGCTGCTCTGCTTCCGGAGATGGTATCGACATCCGTTGAAGGGGACATGAGACCGTTGTTGAACTCGACTGTCCAGACTAATCTCTCACATAACACCGCATTGCCATGTGCACCGATCTCCGAATTGGTGGACTCGGCCTACAGGACGGGAACTCAGCGTGGATCATCTCAGACGTTGAATCCTTTTCTGTCAGAACCCGGAAGTAGCTGTCCAAATACCTTTGCAACTCCAGGGCCTTCGAGCCGAAATTCTCAGCCAATCCAGCCAGGGCTACCGTCCCCGACTCAACCTGAAAATGACACACAATTTACACAAAACTTCGTACATGTTTCAGAAATTCAAAACTATGTTGAGACTTACGTTCGGCAACTGTTGACAAATCCAGCAGGTCGGCCAATAATTCCTGATTCCTCGGTTGACGGGCTTGTCCAGCAAATGAGAGGAGTCGGTATTCAGGAAGTAAATCGGTCTTCAATTCCTCAGCCATCCTCGGACCTCCAAGGGCGTCCAAGACTTTCTCCGCCTTTACAAATTCAATCCGCTGGTCATTCAGAACGATTTCTGGAAAACAGAGAGGAATCGATGAACGAAAATACACCAATGATATTTAGACAGGTTTTGCGCAACTCTTTTCCGAGTTTCCAGAATCCAGTTTATCCGGGTAGGCCTACTGCCCCCCACGAACAAGGGCAACGCTATGAACCAACCGTTCGACCAAACTATTCACCGGACCCCTCCCCGAACCCTTCGATGAGGGGTAATGGAGTCCAAAACCCGATTCAACGAGGGAGATTGCCTCATCAAACATGTAGTATTTTGGAAAAGTGGCCGAAGTTTGCTGGGGATGCAAGTCCAATTCCAGTAGTCGATTTTCTTCGGCAGATCGACCTTTTGTGTCGCTCATACCAGATCACTAAAGAGGAGCTGAGAACACATGCTCATCTTTTGTTTAAGGAGGATGCTTACGTATGGTATACCGCCTATGAACCAAAATTTGACTGTTGGGATACCTTGCTGGTTTACCTTCGAATGCGTTATGACAATCCAAATCGCGACCGATTCATTAAAGAGGAATTGCGTAACCGAAAGCAGCGTCCAAATGAGCTTTTTAGCGCATTCCTCACAGATATTGAAACTCTTTGTCAGAGATTGATGAAAAAACTCTCGAACGACGAAAAGTTCGACATTGTCACCGAGAACATGAAAATGTCGTACAAAAGACGTTTGGCATTGGAAAAGATTGAATCGTTAGAGCATTTGTCCCAACTTTGCTATAAGTTTGATGCACTCGAAGGAAACCTTTACAACCCCCGCGGTCCAAATAAACCTCTAGGGGTCAATGAGATACACTGTGAGGAACCGGATGTCGTATTTTATGAAACCGAGTCTGACGAGTTGGAAATTGCTGCTCTTCAAACTCGCCGAGGGCAAACTGATCGTTTAAGAGATCAGCCAACCCGCAAACCTGAAGGAACTAACCGCTCCAATCCGTTGTGCTGGAATTGTCGAAAAGTGGGACACTTGTGGAGGGAATGTGACCAGAAAAAAGCTGTCTTTTGTCACATATGTGGGCAGCCAGAAACCACAGCTTTTCGATGCCCACAGCAGCACGACATTCGACCTGCTTACGAAGCAAAGTCAAAAAACGAGTAGACAAGGAGTTTTTCGGGAACCGATCTCCTTCGATCTCTCCCAATATCAATATGGTTCCCCCAAGCCCATTTTCGCAATTCAACCAGACGTATTTGATCCAGACTTGTTTCCGTCGTTGTCCCCATTTAACCGTATCGATACTAGACACTGAAGTTGAAGGACTGGCCGATACTGGGGCAAGTGTGTCAATAATTAGTTCGTTGCATTTGATTGAACGCCTTGGATTAAAAATACAAAACTGTAATATGAACATCCTAACAGCTGATCGAACGTCTTACACATGCCAAGGATACGTAAACATACCTTTTCGGTACCAGGGAAAAACGAAAGTGATTCCCACCTTGATAGTGCCGGAGATTTCGAAAGATTTGATCTTGGGTGTGGATTTCTTAAGAGCTTTCAATTTTCGCTTAATTTGCCATCCGGACCAAAACTCCAAGCAAAACTTCTCCGGTGAATCGTTTGTCGAGAGTGCAGAACAAGCTTCGTCTCTTAATTATGTTCAGAACTATTTCGGAGATGAGGAGGACCAAATATGCTTCCAGCTGGTACCTTCCATCAATCCGAGCTTTCCCGAGGAGGTACCTGAGTTAGACGAAAGTCTCGAGATGCCTACGGTCGAAATTCCCACAAAAACTTATGGAGAACCGGGAGAAATTGTAACAGAACATAATTTAACGAGTGACCAGCAAACGAGATTGTTTCAAGCAATTCAATATCTGCCAATGACTAAGGAGGGCAGTTTAGGTCGAACGCATGTACTGAAACACTCCATTGAATTGCTTCCTGGAGCAACTCCGAAACGAGTTCCTTCTTACCGGTGGTCACCCGCGGTGGAAAAAGTTATTGATGAAGAAATGGATCGCTTACTACGCCTGGATGTGATTGAGGAATGCGAAGGTTCTGCGGACTTTATCAACCCTCTGTTGCCGATTAAAAAGCCCACGGGTAAATGGCGAATCTGTTTGGATTCTCGTCGATTAAATTCCTTAACTAAAAAGGACGATTTTCCCATACCGAATATGTCGGTTATTTTACAGAGAATTAAGCGCGCTCGCTATTTTTCTGTCATCGATTTAACCGAGTCCTACTACCAAGTTGAATTGGAGAAGGAGGCCAAAAACAAAACGGCATTTCGAACCAACAAAGGTTTATACAGATTTAAAGTCATGCCCTTTGGGCTGACAAATGCGCCCGCCTGTATGGCTCGCCTCATGGTGAAAGTTTTAGGCCACGATTTAGAGCCCTTCGTCTACGTCTATTTAGACGATATCATTATTACGTCAGAAACTTTAGAAGACCACCTTCGGTTGATCCAGATTGTGGGCGAACGGTTGACGAAGGCAGGACTGACCATCAACATCTTGAAATCTCAATTCTGCAAGACGAGCATTCGATATCTGGGGTACGTGCTATCTGAAGATGGCCTGTCTATGGACGTGGCAAAAATTCAGCCAATCCTAGATTATCCCGCTCCCCGTACCGTCAAAGACGTAAGGCGTTTACTCGGCCTGGCCGGATTTTATCAAAAACTAGCTGTCCCGGCAAACTTTGTCTTGCCAAGCTTGTGGTGGTTTGACAGCTCTTGAGCGTATTTAAGCACCGCACTCTAGATTGGTTTCATTTCGATCGTTTTGATTTTCTTCCCTGTTCATAAAAATCAGTACTTTATCAATTTTCTAACTTTTGGAGTTGATTTTCGTAACTTTTTATACATATAAACACAGCCACCATGAATACGAATCAAACCATGCAAGAGTCATCCTGATCGGTTAAGCCGTTCTTGAGTTTTGTTGCCTCAAAGGGACATCAAACTCATTTTTATATATATAGATTTATTGACATATATTCAGAGATCACGGTCCCTATTACGGATCTTCTGAAAAAGGGACGACGTAGCTTTGTGTGGACCAAGGAAGCGGATGAAGCGCTGAAAACTTTAAAAGAAGCCTTAGTTTCGGCTCCCATATTGGCCAACCCCGACTTTTCGCAGGCCTTTATAATTGAAACTGACAGTTCCGACAAGGCGATCGGATCCGTATTAGTCCAGATCCAGAATGGGGAACGAAAATGTATCGCCTATTACTCGAAAAAGCTGTCGAGTACCCAGCGAAAATATAGTGCGACTGAGCGAGAATGCCTTGCCGGTCTTGCTCAGTATTGAGAATTTTCGCCACTTTGTGGAAGGGCACCGCTTCATTGTCCAGACCGATGCCATGAGTCTGACCTTTTTGCGGACCATGAGCATCGAATCCAAAAGCCCTCGGATCGCTCGTTGGGCCTTAAAATTGTCCAAATATGATGTAGTCTTGCAGTATAAGAAAGGGTCCGAAAATGTATCCGCTGACGCATTGAGTCGAACTGTTTTCGCCATAGATACCGGTCTGACCGACCCGTATATCGAAGGGCTAAAATATCAAATTGAGAAAAACCCAGAACACTTCCGTGACTTCAAGATTGTCGATGGAAGAATATTCAAATTCATTACGAATTTCACACTTGCTGAGGATCCATCTTTTAGATGGAAAGAAGTTCTACCCTTATTGGAAAGAAAGCCAACAATCAAGGGAATCCATAACCAGGCCCACCTAGGCTTTCTTAAGACTCTACAAAAAGTTCGGGAACGGTACTATTGGCCCCGAATGGCGAGCCAGATCAAGCAATTCTGTGCCAGCTGCCTTGTATGCAAGGAATCTAAAGTTCCGAATCTAAACGTACGCCCACCGTGTGGGAAGCCTAAGTTGTGTAGTCGACCCTGGGAGGTAATTTCAATCGACTTTCTGGGCCCTTATCCAAAGTCTAAAAAAGGGAATGTTTGGATTTTGGTCATCTGCGACTTTTTCTCGAAGTTTGTCCTAGTCCAGTGCATGAAAGCAGCCACGGCCCCTGGTGTGTGTGCGGTAATGGAAAACCTAGTTTTCAATCTTTTCGGAGCACCATCCGTTTGTGTTACGGATAATGCCAAGGTGTTTCAGTCCGAAATGTTTCGAAAACTTTTGACTCAGTACGGTGTAACGCAGTGGAACCTCGCGGTTTACCATCCGAGCCCTAATCCTGCGGAACGCGTAAACCGTGTAATCGTGACCGCTATCCGCTGTTCTCTGAATCGGCAATCTGATCATAAAAACTGGGACGATAATGTACACCAAATTGCGGCTGCGATCAGGACCAGCGTGCACGAGAGCACCGGGTTCACGCCGTATTTCGTAAATTTCGGCCGCAACATGATCAGCACTGGTACTGAATATGATCATCTTCGAGACTTGGATACTGATAAGGAGTACAATCCGTTGCATAGAAGCATCGAAGTCCGTAAAATGTACGAACTAGTTCGACAAAACTTGCACTCCGCCTATCAACGTTATTCCCGTCCGTACAACTTGAGGGCCAACACAAAACACACCTTTAGCCCAGGTGACGTCGTGTACAAGCGAGACATGCACTTATCGGATAAAGATAAACATTTTGTCGGTAAATTTGGCACTAAATACAGCCGCGCGAAGGTTTTAACCGCTCTAGGGACGAACACATACGCCCTAGAAGACGAGAAGGGTAATCGAATTCCAGGAACGTTTCATGGGTCTTTCCTGAAAAAGGCCTGAAAGAATTTCAACAAAAATTAGTCCATCTTTTCAAAAACATAAGCTATGACTGCTCTACAACCACCGGGTATTGCATACACTATTAGGTAACCTAAACAAACACACAACATAAGTGGTGCTACGGTTCAGTCACGATACGAGATGTCCACGAGTTTCCTCGGTCGTTGACCTCTCAGAAAGTGCATCGGTGCAAACAACCATCAGCTATGAAAGTGCATCAGCCAGATGCACTAACAATTGCCACGTTAAATTCACAAACAAAATACTCTTTGAGGTGCACAGGCAAATCAGTCCAACGTTAGAGATGTCCAATGGTTTCCTCACGTTGTGGACGCAAATTCAGCTTCGCAGAAATTGGTGTCAGCCTAGAATCTGCTCAACCAGACAAAGGTCTTTGACCCCGCATTGCGAAGCAATTCTTCTGCTATGGATCAGATCTCCTTTGTTCGCAAATGAGAGCTTCTGATCATCGTAGAGCACGTTTATAGATAAGTCACTTTGATATTTTAGGCACTTGTCCATGTAAATCACTATTTTCACTAAATTCGTCGTAATCACTATAGCTTCTATATTTGTTTCTCGTAGTTTTTGTATCTGCCAGTAAAGTTGTAATATCATCGATCATCCTGTAAATTTAGAAAAGATTTCAGTATACTTACCACGATAGCATTCTTACATCCATCTCCGTCGAGTTCACTTTTTCATCTAACGAGTGTTGGCACTTCTTGTCAGCACTCACACAAAACTCTCACAATACGAGTTACTATGTTGACTGTAAGGTATGTTCAGGGCGCGAATGAGTTGGAATGAGAGTCGGTTATAGATCAATTAAGTAAGGTTTTGAAATCCGTTTTCAATTTGTAAATTGGAGTTATCGGTTCGGCCACGATTGGTTTCCTGAAGTTTCAGGAGTAATTTGGATTACGAGTATTGTTTTCAGAGATTTCTGAAGTCATTAGTAATAGTTTGAAGAGAATGTATGGTGAGTAAGAATCGAAGTAGAGAGTGGAAGGCATATAGATGGAACAGTGCAACATAGGAATTCAATTTAGTAAATATTTCATTCTTTCCAATAATCATTATCATAAATTCAGTTCAATTCAGCTTTTCACAATTTAGTTAACGTTCATCAACCAAACTACATCCAATAAGTACTTTTGTCATTTTATTCGTGTTTAATGTTAAAAAAAAACAAACGGAAAAAAATTTCATAAAAATTTTGAAATTTTCAAAAAAAATTTCAAAATTTTTATTTGTTTAGCATGGGCGAAATGTAACAACTTTTAATGATCTGCTGAGTGATTCCCTAGGAATCCCATCGGAAAATACAACTGACAGCATGTTTAGTACTATCGCCCAAGAAAAGGGGAAATTGCTACGCTCGCGTTACGGAATATATGGCACCACTCAGAACCTCCTATAATCTCCACTCTGAGCCAAACGAATTGAGTATGAGTGCCTGCAGAGTGAGATGGCTCATACCCAAGCGATATGGATCGCATTAGGGATTGCGACACCTACTCTGGATAGGAAAGAGAATCCCCGGATCACGCATCACGCGGCAGACGATGATTGGTTGTTTATTGTCTGCATGAGGATCATCCGATGGATCGGATGATAATCCGTTAATATGCAAATTAGACGGCAGAGCCTAGATGAGGCATTTGTAGGCGAAAGGCTATCAATCAGTTTTTCGGAGCCAAGCGATATAGACGTGCAG
Organism: Aedes albopictus; assembly: GCF_035046485.1. NCBI lineage: Eukaryota > Metazoa > Arthropoda > Insecta > Diptera > Culicidae > Aedes > Aedes albopictus. The sequence continues at coordinate 290,277,909 of NC_085138.1, read as the reverse complement.
TGACGTAAATCTAGATCCCAACCCTCGCAAGTGTTCATAAGTGAAAAGTCCGAGTTTAAGTTGCATCTGTGCCTAAGAAGTTGAAGTAGTGAGGTGAGAAAACGACAGTTTTTGTACGAAGTTTGTTAAACCAACTAGAATATTGTGTAATTTCCCGAATTTAGGAACAAGATTCGAAAGCTAGCTACTCCTTTTTGAATTGTGTGCTTTGCTAAAAAAAAACATAGGTAAGGAAAATGTGATCAGAACCTCATGTGATATGAAACCTAATGTCGTGTCGTTGTGTCGTTGTTGGGTAGTTTCCCTTCAACGAAGGGTTTTTTTCTTTGGTTCTAAACCCGTCAGGATTCGATGCGCCACGCGCATCCACGCATCGAGCACGCGCCTCCCAAAGCTAAGCGATCTGTGATCGACTGACTGAATCGGTCTGCGCGCACCCTACGTTCAGGACGACGAGTGAGCCGTGCAGACGTGATAGCATCCTCGTGAGTATCCGTAGCCGCATCCATCCCGCGCGCCACGGTAGTCAGAATCTCTGAGCACGTGAAAGTTTCTGCGATCACCTCCCCTCAAGTACGCTCCGGTGAGACCACCTGCCTCTGCGCTCACGAACGTTGTCGGTGCGTCGCGCAGCAAGGTTGACGCGCAAACGCAAGCTACAGCTTTGGTGAAATCTCCAGCCAGCACGCGACACCGACGGTGGAGGATTTTGTCGCCTCCGGTGCATCTCGTCGCGCGACACCTTTCGATACAACCCAGCCAGCCGCTTCGCAACACCACGATCAGCACAGAATTTGTAACAAACCGTAAGTTAATTAGATAAACTTTGAGCTCAAAGATAGGGACCTTTCCTCAGCAGATTTCCCCCTAATTGTAAGAATATATGAAGGCCTTGAATAGAATACCGCTTGTTCTTAAAATTGATTGATTTCTATCGCTTTAATCGTTTTAATTCTTTTACTCGGAGATCCTTTTTCCAATTCCTAATTCGTTGGTGCTTCAGTTTGGGGTCGTCAGAGAACAGAGTGTTTGAGCCACTAGTAAACTCGCCCTAGAACAGAGTCTCATAGCCGGACCTGTAGAACGCGTCAGCAGTCTCCCTAACCCGGGAGTGGCGCTTAAGCTGCTGTACGTTGTGTGCACTACACAACCGTTACAACTTTGTATGGGCGAAGCAATAAAAATTCAGGTTTTTGTTGAATAACTGGAAATTCTATGGATATTTTTCAATAGTTTTTTGTGCAAAAGATAAAAAGAAGGAACATCTCTCTGTTGCTAAAGACTTTGAATGTTTTTAAATATTTTTTCTGTAAGATATTCGCTATTGCTAGTTTTGCCGTTTCAGTGCGCGTTAATATTTTAGTCCATTTTTAAAACACTGTATAAATCCAAATTCCACACTGTTGGTCAATGTGGAGCGGACCTGGTGTGATGGTTAGAACACTTGACTATCACGCCGAGGACTTGGGATCGAATCCCACTCCCGAGGTGGGTCCCGAGATGAACTAGACTAGGGCTAAAATCTCGTTAATACAGATAATAGTAATAATAATAAAACTGTTGGTCAAAGGGGCTGTCCATAAACCACGTGGTCATTTTTTTGTGACTTCTCAACCTCCCCCCCCCCCGCATGGTCATTGGTTCATACTAATTTTTTTATTCGTCCATACAAAACGGTCATTGGCCGAACCCCCCCCCCCCCCCTCCTCATGACCTCGTGGTTTATGGACAGCCCCAAATATGCTTCGAGCAGAGAAGAAAAATCCTTGAAAGGATTTAATAATTTATTTTTGACAAAATTTATCTGTCGAAATCTGAATTATACATTCCTATAAGGAAACGGGAGGTGTCACTGGGTTCACTGATTTTCGAAAAGTTGATCAGCAGATAACGAATTACCTGGAAACAATAACTTTACTTCGAGATTCCTCCGCAAAGTGGCGCTAGCGTAAAAAATTCAACAACTACATATATCTCAGAATCCGGATGAGATAGAATGATACCGTCTTCGGCAAAGTTGTTCAGCAAGCTAATAACTATCTGAAAATTGAGTCTTTGGTTTGTGATTTATCCACTAGGTAACGCCTGATAAGCCCAAACACGTATATCTCGAAACTCTAATGAGTTAGAACTGTACCGTTTTAGCCAATTTGTTCAGCAGACTTAGTACTATTTGGCAATTTTGGTTTGAAATTCTTTTACTAGACGGCGCCAGCGTCAAAAACACCTACATATAAGAGTTCTGATAAGCAAGAATGGGGCTTTCAGTAAAGATGTTCAGTAAGCTTAGCACGTTCTAACAAGCTATAAGTATGCCGTTTCCCGCAAAGCTGATTAGCATGCTTAGAACTATTTTCTAATGTATCTTTGTAGATGCAGTTTTCAGCAAAACTGTCCAGCAATGTAAGAACAACAGTGATGACCATATTTTTTGGGCCCCTGGTTGATTTAAAATCGGGTATTTGGCTAAATGGTGTTAGTATGTCGGCTTCAGAGGCACGTTCTCCCAACAACAAACAAATGTTGCACGGCAAACTCCAATTGATTTTACATTTCTTCTTAGCTTTGTATTGCGTTAAAGGAAAATGCAACGATTGCACATTTCTTCAGCGATTTCTTGTCTGAATTATTCACTCATCGAGATAAATCATAAAAATGATAAAAACTGCACAAACATTCCATATCATGTGTCGCAAAATTGATACTGAGATCAGCGACAACAGTAACAGAAAAACCCTGGAGGATTTTCCGAAAAAAAAAACATGTAAAAATCCCCACAGAAGATTGTGGAATAATTCCTGGTGGAAGCCCAGGAAGAATCCCCCTACAGCAGTTCTAGGAGTAAATTTTGAGAGACTCCTTGAGAAATCCCTAGAGAAATTCCCGGCGCAATCTCTGTAGCTATTTCCGGAGGACTCCCTAAAGGGATCTCTAAAGGAACTTCTGGATACATTGTTGACGGAATTTCCAAAGAAATGCTTGAAGAAATAGCCAGGAAAAGGAATCATTCAATTATTACGAAATGCAATTTTCGAACCCCATCCCCAAGTAATGGTAGCCAATGCTCAACTCTCCCTATAACATAGTCAACAAAAAATAAAAATTAAAATGATGATACTGAGCATGAGCATGAGCATAGATGACCGTACAATTCGTAGTTGCTACTCCGTGATTGACCAGAACAATCGAAATTGTACATGGAATCAACAAACGGAGTTTGGGAGTAGCTACTGCTCTCAATGTACATTTTTGAGGATTCCAAACTTTATTAAGTTAATTATGGCGCCGGCCACGTCCTTGCGGTCATCGAGAAAGGGAAGGAATGTTAGTGTGACGTACGTTGCTATTAGAGACCGAGATCACCTCATCTTCTCCACGACTGTCACAGGAAGGAGTTTTTGTTAGTGGGGAGGGGGAAAAGTTACATGACAGGTTTGTTCACTTCGTCATGGGGGGTTTTGTGGGCCGAATTGCCTGAAAGTTGGGCATTTCACTCAGCATGGTTGGGAAGGATTTGAGGCCAATTCTGAGTTTAGTATGTTTCAAAAAAAACTCCCCATGACGAAGAGAACAATACGAAAACACGTAAGTTTCCCTATATCATATACAATTATTAATTTTAAAATGGAGCGAACTCACCAAGTCACGACGACACAGACGAACGAAAACTGCTGGGTTTTGCAGCCAGCCTCTTTACCACTAAAATGCGCGAAATGCGAAACACGAGGCCGACACCGACGAAAGAAAACTGCTCAAATTGAAATAAAATTGATGAAACTCTATTTAAATTTATTTTATAAATAATGGTCATCGGAGTGATCATTTTTTTGTGGCAAAAATGCAATCAAATAGTTTTATTGACTGGTGTGCTGAATATGATACACCGCGAGGCCTTTGTAATGTTTCAAACACGCATTTGCACGAAATTCCACGCGGCAAACCCTCTTGGAAAGGAACAACCGCACTTGAGAAAACGTTGCAATCAGACGCGCCAACTTGGTCAAATTATTGGGGGGGGTCAAAGACTGTTTTTTTTTCTGATTTTTTGTATGGGAAATTTAAAAATCCTCAATTATTGGGGGGAGGGGCAAACCTATGCTTGCCCCCCCCCCCTAAGTTGGCGCCTATGGCCACAATGTTATCTCCCATAAGAATGGAGTAGAAGGAGAGCAAAAAACGCGGCTGTTCCTTTCCTAAGGTAATTGCTGCGTGTACTTTTGAGCAAATGCGCTAATAACCAACAAATTGTAAAACGTAATTCGCGTTTTGTAACCCGCCCATGAAGCAACCCCACTATCCCTTATTCAACATAACATGGAGTGAGACCTCCCCCCTCCTCCCCACCTAAGCGCGTTGCATAATATTTGAATGAGCCCAAATCCTCTGGGTAAATCCGTGGCCGGGCTTAGGAAGCAAGCTCTGGTGAAATTCTTCTCAGGATGGATACCTGCGACGCTAGTAAAATTCTAAAATGGATTCTTGCAGAAACCCCTGAAATAATTTCTAGTGGAATTCCTGAATAAGTGCATAATGAAATACTTTTTTTAGAATTGCTGTTCAAATCCCTATAGGATAACTCCTGCAGGAATAGCAGGCATCCCTAAGGGGGAAATTTTCAGGCATGCCTAGGTGATTCCTGGAGGAATCTTTGGTAAATTCTTGGAAGAATCCCCGAGGAATACCTGGAGTAATCCTTACAAGAATTCCTGATAGGATATTTGTTGGTGGGGGAATTCTGGACAAACCTTTGGCTGAACTCCTTAGTAATCTCATGAACAATCCCTACAAGTACATCAACATAAATTGCGTGTGGAATATCTAAGGGAATCCCTGGTGATAGTCTTGGAATCCATTGAGAAATTCTTAGATAAAGCTCTGAATGGATTCCTGTACGAGTCCATGGAAATATCTCTAGAGGAATCTCCAGAGAAATTGATGGATTAACCTCTGGTGGAATTCCTGCAGCAATTCCGTTAAAAACAAACGCATAAAATGTGTTGGATTATGATTTATTGCAACAATTCATTGCCATTGCAATGGCAGGGTATAAAAAATGATATTGTAAAAAAGGTGGAAAAGGGTAAAAGCAGTGATTTGATGTTTTTAGTTGTGTTGCTAACAAAATAAACCAACACATATAGGACCCAATTGACATTGTGCTTTTACATTACTTCAAAACTTTCATTATTGAATCAAAATTAAAAAAAAAGTTCATGAAACGTGGATCTGGTTAGGTTTGAATCAACGACTCCTCAATTCTCCAGACTGGGTGCGTTAACCAACTACACCAAAGAACAGTTAACGATTCTGTGGACAGAAAGCCCATCTAAACACAACGTCCGCCTCACCCCTCGCAGAGATAAATTCACCATGATCGGTTATTACAAGTCTTGTGAAATATTTTTGGACTTAGTTTAATATATCAAATGCACATGCTTCTTCACATTATAACACTTTTGAAATAAACTTCTGAAGTTGAAAGTTTTGATGAAGTTCCGTCGAGCATCTAAAGCAGTTTTCAAGCAGTCTACAAGGCTTACAATGAGCGTTGATGGGACTTTGCCATGAAGCTTTGATCACGTTTTGTGTGAAACACAGTGCTTCATGAAGCTTCGTGAGCATACTTTAGCCTCTTAAGATGCCAGAAGTCTCGTTTGGAACTGTATCTGAACTTCGTTGAACTTAAAGTGTATTTTGCTTTTGGAACTGAGCTTTTGGTCACTTGGAAGACGCTTACGCCGCCATTAACTATATATTCATTGGCTAAACACGAAGTTTCCTAACCAACATTTTAAAAATAACTTACCCCAACTACCTGTAAAACTTTTGAAAGTGCGCCGAAAATTCTCAAATTTTGACTGTTGCTCAATTAGCTAGCTGGTTTATCTTGAATTCTTACCTCCATTTAATCTGGATTTCATCCAATAACACTTTGACCAATTCTACCCAAATGAACGGTTCACGACACAGGAGGGAGTGAGTGAGTGAAAAAACGACCAGTCATGAATGCATTCTTTTGGGAGTACTTTTTGGGCGATCCTGCTTGATTGATCGGTCCGTCGTCGTTGTTGTTGGTGATTGAACTGTTGTCTGGAGGGGGTTATGCGGGAAACCTACAGACCTGGTGACTTGGTCCAGAAATTGAGCAGTACGCGATCATCAACTGTTGTTGGGGGGTAGGCGGCTGGCTGGTTGGCTGACTGCTGGCAGCCCTCATGGCGCAGAGTGCATTGCACGCAGCATTCTCAAGTGGTGTGCAGTTTGTTTGGTTTATTTTTTTTCTCAACAATCCAAAAATCTGCCCTGGTGGACGTCTCGGACGAACGAACGGTGGTTTCCTTTCGTCACGGTTGACTGCAAACCATTCAAGTCACACCCTGAACGATGACGACGACGACGACCACAGAAGCTCGTTCGTCGCTTGGTTGGAGCACTTTGACTGTTTGCAGATCATCGTCATCATCATCATTGCTCGATGAGGCAGCGGGTGGATGAGAGGGTGTATGAAGAGGTCTCTCGCCCTCCCCTGTCAGCGCAATTTGGAGTCGCCTAGAGTGTGTAGACTTCGACTCTTAATTGATGATACTCGAACGGCAGCGCTTGGTTCAAGTGCTTCTGAGCAGACTGTCGAAAAACATCACGTTTTTTCGGGTACACACAATTCGGTCGTTGTTGTCGTCGGAGGGATATCACTGCCGAACTGCTGCTGCCATTGCCGCCGCCGCCGCCGAGGAACTACTAGATGCCACTTGAATCAGATAACCCACAGTACATACATACGTCGGAGTGATTTGACGATATGCGGCTCGCCAAGGGATCACTGCTGTGGTTTAAATGTGTTGTACAAGAGCCGGACTGGATGTGAATATGATATACAAATATATATTTTGGAAGAATTGATATATTAGTAAGTAGGAAGTTGATCGTGTTTATTATTCAAAAAACTTCCACATTAAAAACATACTAAAAACTGTAGCCTTAAAATTTGGAAAAATGGTATAGTTATACCATTTTTTCCATGATCATAATAGTATTTGCACTATAAAAATCTGAAAATATACCTTTCATGAGCTCTTTTACGCCAACCCTGGTCAACATTATTTTATGTTTAATGCAGAGTTGCCAAACTCATCGCTGATTTGAATGCATTTTGAGGTTTTCAATAGACTTAAAATTTATCTTTTTTATTTATCATTTCAGGTGAAAGTAACTACTTTAACAGATTTTGATGTCCAAACATTTAAATGATGCCGATAAATTCAAACCTAATGTTTTCAAACAACTACAACGTTAGAGTGGATTAATAAGCAACACTATGTTTTAATTGATAATTTCATGTATGTTTATATAAAAATAATCAAAAACCTCTTTTTGGGGTGAAATTGGTCACCTTCCTTCCTCCCAAGATTATTTCAGGGATTCCTTCAGGGTTCTTTCAGGGATTCCTTCCGTACTCAGGCAGCGTTTTCCGTCAAAGATTCCTTCAGGGACATTTCTCCTGACATTCTTTTATAGTTTTCGTCTGGCATTTGTCCTGATTTTTTTAGGCGATTTCCTCTGAGATCCTTTTTGGATTTTTTTTTCCTGATATTCCTTTATAAACACTCAATTGCCTTTTCGGGTTTTGACGAAATTTTAACAGCAGGACTTTTTCGATAGTTTCGGTAATCGCTTTTACTGAGGCTCAGTACACCATCGCGGTCAATGCATGCGTCAGAAACGTGTTCAAAAGGTAAACAATCCGTTTTGCTGTGTTTTGCTGCTCTAATTTCGTCAAAATATTACCGAATTCGGCAATTCAAATTCAGTGGATTGCATTTACCCTTCTTTTTTACTGCATTTGTTCTACTTTCACTCTGCTCTTTCTCCTCTTTCTTTCCTTTTACCTTACTTTTGCTGTTTTGTTCTGCTTTGCTTTTGAGCTGCTTTATTCTCCTTTTGCTCTAAATTTATGGTGCTTCTGATCTGTCTTTGTTTGGTTTTTCCTCTGCCTTGGCTGTGTAATTGCTTTGCTTTAGCCCTGCTCTTGCTTGTTTTATGCTTCGCTTTTGTTCGATTTTTGCTCTGCTTTTATTCCATTTTTTCTGCAATTGCTTTGCTTTCACTCAACTTTTTTTCTTTTTTCTCCTTTTACTCTGCTTTTTCTGATACTATTCTGCTTTTGTTATACTTTTACAGTCCTATTACTCTGCTTTCGCTCTGCCTTTTGCTTTGTTTTTGCTCTGCCTTTGCATTCACTCTGATGTTGTTCTTCTTTTGATCATCTATAACTCTGCTTTGGCTCTGCATTTTCTACTTCAAGGAAAATGAGAGCAATTAAGGAGTACGAAAAAGAAAGGCAGGGCAAAAACCGAGTAAAATGAAAACGAAAGGAAAGTAAATAGCTCTGTTTTCATTCTCCTTTTGTTCTCTTTATGCTCTTCATTCACTCTGCATTTGCTCTGTTTTAACTTTGATTTTGTTCTCCTTTTGGTTTCCTTTAATTGTGCTTTTTTAATATTTTTTTCTCAGGTTTTTCTCTGCTTTTGCTCTACATTTATTCTCCTCTTGCTCTCCGTTTACTCTGTTTTTGCTCTTCCTTTTCTTTGCTCTTGCTCTGCTGTTTTGCTCTGAATTTGCCTGCCTTATGCTCGGTTTTTGTTCTGTTTCGCTCTATTTTTGTTTTCCTTTTCTCTCCTTTCACTATTCTTTCCTCACCTTTTAATCTGCTCATGCTATGCTCTACCCACCTTTTAATTACGTTTGATTTACTTTTATTTCATTAGTTCTCACTATATCTGTTCTAATAACCGGCTCTTGTTCAACCAGTATTTATCTTGTATGCTTGACAAATCACAATCAGAGATAAACATATGAGTTATGATCTATTGGGAACAATTCTTGCGAAAATAAATACCGAACAAACAACTTTGCTCACGGTTCGCACGATTTTGAAAAAGTAAGTGTACTAACAGTTCTTTGCAAATATCCCTGTAGAAATGTAAAATTTTAAATCCATTATCTGAAACATTTACGCCTTCACTCTTTCTCTGAACAACAAAAGTTGCGAGTGAGCATAGTCTTTTGGCCAACCAGAAAGACAGATCTCTCCTGTTTTTTTTCAAAGGACTTTCTTCTGGGATTCCTTCAGGATTCTGTCAAAAAATCCTCTAAGATATTGTTTTTCTGGAATTCCATCAGAAATTCCTCCTAGAGTTCCTTTAGAGATTCCTTCAGTAAATCTTTCGGGATTCTTTCAGGGGTATTTTCCGGTATGCTATCAGGGATTCCTTCTGATATTACTTATTTGATTCCTCAAGGGATTCTTTTAGAAATATCTCCCGGGACTCCTTCCAGAATTATATCATGTCGCAATTGCATCGAGGATTACTCCCGACATTTGTTTAGGGATTATTTCTTGGTTTTTTTCTCCAAAATATCTTTAGGGATTTTTCCCAGGATTGCTGCATTGATTTCTATCGGGATTCCTTCTGGCATTATTTTGAAAATCCTTCTGAGATTTATTTAAGAACTTAGGAATTTCTCCTGGATCCTTTCACGGAGTTTCTAAGAAATAGCTACCGTGAATCGTCCCAGGTTCTATTCCGACTGGAACCTCTTTTTATGCACATAGCTGGGACTGCATAAATTAAAAATGTGCATAAATTAAAAAAAGGCATAAAAAGAGGGAAATTTATGCATAAATTAAGTTCGGGCTTCAATTAGAGAATCTAGTTCGCGAGAACAGGTCTTGCTCCTGGGCAAATCAGGTGAGGCTAAGGGGGTTTCCAGAAAGATCCCAAAGAGCCCAAAAAGGGGTTCCAAGGGGCTTCAGGGGCGTTTTAAGGGGTTGATTCAGGGGATTTGAGGAGCCTTTTAAGGGTGTTCTGTCAAGATTTTTTGGTGTTTTCATGGGATTACGGGGAATTCTAGGGTATTTCAAAAGTATTAAGTGGGTTTCAGGGGCGTTCCAAGAGGCTTTAGGGGCAATTCAAGGGATCTCAGAAGCCTTTAAAGGGCGTTGCAGGAGGTTTGAGGGGCGTTTTAAGGTTTTTCAGAGTCTGCTCTGAAACGTCCTGAAATGCCTCAAATATCTCCCTTAAACCCCCCGGGGACCCCATGTAACGCACCTGAGAGGCTTCGGAAATCCTGAGAACTCCTCCGTAACGCTTCTGTAACGCCTCTGAATCCCACCGAAGAGACTCTGAAATGTCCTGAAATGCCTCCAAAATCCTCCTTAGACCTCCCCGGACTCCATGTAAGGCACCTGAGAGGCTCCAAACCCCATAAAACTGCTCCGTAACGCTTTCGTAACGCCTCTTAATCACGCCGAAAATGGTCTGAAACATTCTGAAATGTTTCCAAAATCCCCCTTAAACCCCCTCGGACCCCATGTAACGCACCTGAGAAGCTTCGATCACCCCGAAAACTCCTCCGTAACGCTTTCATAACGCCTCTTAATTCCGCAGAAAATGCTCTGAAACGTCCTGAAATGCCTTCCAAATCCCCCTTAAACCCCCTCGGACCCCATGTAACGCACCTGAAAGGCTCCGAACCCCACGAAAACTCCTCGTAACGCTTAAGTAACGCCTCTGCATCCCGCCAAAAATGCTCTGAAACGGCTTGAAATGCCTCCAAAATCCCCCTTAAACCCCCTCGAACCCCATGTAACGCATCTGAGAAGCTCCGAACACCCCGAAAACTCCTCCGTAACGCTTCCGTAACGCCTCTGAATCACGCTGAAAATGGTCTGAAACATCCTGAAATGCCACAAAAAATCCTCCTAAACCAAAACGACTAAAAACGCCTCCGTAATGCCTCTGAAAGCAGCCTAAAATGCTCTGAGACTTCCTGAAATGACTCCGAAACCCCCTTAAGACCCACTCGGGCCCCATATAACGCACAAGAGACCTTCGGAAACACCCAAAAACGAGCCTGTAGCCTTCCTTTGCTCTCCTCTGTAAACACCTCTTGGCCGCCGTTGCAATAGTTAATATCATTATTAAATATTCTTATGCACAATATTGGTTCTGAGTAGCTTTCCCTCTTTTTATGCAGGGCATAAAAAAGGTGCATAAATTAAATGTGCATAAAAATAACATGCATAAAAAGAGGGTTCAGTGTATTCCTCCAGAAATCCTTCTAAGATTCTTGTGATGATTTCTCAGGCATTTCCCGGGATTTCTTCCAGGATTCCTGCAGGGATTTCTATTGGAACTTCTTCAGGGACTCCTTTTGGGGTTTTCTCGGGATTCCCTTCAGTTTTTTTAAGATTCCTCCCGAGATTTGTGCAGAGATTCCTTTCGGGACTCAATCAGGAACTCCTTTTGGAATTCTTTCTGGGATTTCTCCCGGTTTTTTTTTTTTATAAATTCCCAACCTAGATTTTCCTTCAGGGAATTCATCGAGGATACTTTCAGTAATTCATCTAGGATTCTTTCATATTTAGATGTCTCGCGGGATTCTTTCAAGGAATTTGAAATTTCAGATATGTATATTCTGAAGAGTCATTTTTTTTTTGAATAATCCAAAATTATTTCGAGGATTCTTTTGAATATTTCTGCCGGAATTCCTTCAGAGTTCTGCGGACTTCCGGAATTCCTTCAGTGATTGCTCTAGGGCTTCCTTCATCCCCCCTGGATCTTTTCAGGGATTCTTCCTGAAATTGTTCTATAATTGATTTTCCCAGGTTTCCTTTATGAATTAATCCCAGTATTGCTTCTGAGATTCTTTTGATGATTTCTCAGGTTTTTTCTCGGGATTCCTTGCGGGATTTCTTCCGAGAATTGCTCAAGGTTTCCTTCCGAGATTTTATCAGGCACTCCTTTCAGGATTCTACTAAGGATTTCGCCTGGTGTTCCTACATTTATTCCTTTTGGGATTCCTCCAGGAATATTTCCCAGGATTGTTTCAGAGATCTCGATTCAGACATTTATCTCGGAATTCTTTCAGGTACTTTTTCATCATAAGGGACTTCTTTTGAAATTCTTTCAGAGATTACTTTAAAATTATTCGAAGTATTCTTTCATAAATTTCTGCCGGAATTCATATCTCCCGGGATTCCTTAAGCAATTTCTTACGGGCTTCTTAATGGATTCTTGCTGGGATTATTTTATGAATGCTTCACGGAGCCCTTCCTTGATTCTTTTAACGATCCTTCCAGGAGATTTCCAGCGTTCTCCAATGTATTACTTTTGATTTTTTTTAGATTTTCCATTGGGATTTCTCCCTGATTTTTTTTATTATCAAGAATCTGTCCCACGATTTTTATTATGATTTATCTCGGGATCCTTCTGGAATTCCTTCAGGGATGGCTGCATGTATTCCTCCCGGGATCCCTTCAAAGTGCCCTCCCCTATTATCTGTTTCTTTCACGTGTTTGTTTACTAGAGTGAGTGAGAAAAAATAAAAAGCTGCGCATGCTAGAGTCCAGAATCCAAGCAGATAATTTTATTGCGCTTTACCGGCTGAACCTATCGGCTCAAAAAACTCAAATTTTAAAGACACAGTGTGTGTTTAATTGACTAATTGAGAGATGAATTTGTAAAAAAAAATTATCACTTGTTGTGGTGGGATCCGAACCCTGGACTCCGTATCGCTAGTACGGTGCTTTAACCAAGTAAGCCACAGAGCAAGTGGCGATTCTGTGAAATAGAAAGTCAAACTGTATTCGAAGCACCACCCTGATCGGGTTCGTCTTTCACAATTTTATCTCTTTTTCGTCTTATGGGGCAATTGTAACTTGTGCCGTGTCTTACCTGGTTAAAGCGCCGGACTAACGATACGGAGTCGTGGGTTCGAATCCCACCATAACAGTGATGCTTGTTCAAATTAACTGTTCTACATTGCACTCAAAGTAGCAATCATGAGGTCTGGTATACAGAGAAATGTCACTACATCACAAGATCGCCCATGCTTCTCTGTTTCACGGATGATATTGATCTCATCTACATCGACTGTAGACCTGTGGAGGAAGGTTTTGCTCCTCTGAAAAGAGAGACAGTGAAGAATGCTTGACAATAAACTCGATCAATATCCAGTGGTGTTAGTGCTGAGGTGTTGATTGATAAGGATGATGTTCAAGAGTTTGGGTGTGTGGAAACATTTGTAACGTGTGGCGATGACGTTTCATGTGAAGTAGAAAGACGTATTGCACCAGCTTAGGCCCCGTTACTTGCAAACCCAAGCGGAGTTCGCTCTGCATAAAACGCTGATGTTTCCAGTGACACTCATCAGCGGTAAAAGTAGGTTAGCCGAAAAGCTTTCGTAGTTTTTTAACATAACAACCTGTAGATAATTCTCAGCAAAATTTAAGAAAATAGTAAGTGGTGCAGGTACATGTGTCATGAGTTGTATCAACTGTACAAAGAAGCGTAGAATGTGATTTGTATAACTTACACGGAAACAAATCTGATCCTGTTTTTATGATTCACAAATCATAAAACATAAAGATTTGCCATTTTATGAAATCATGATCACGAATCATAATTTCATAATCTGAGCAACTAATATCATGATTCGTTGCAACCATTTTTATGAGCTTGAACTCATGAAAATTATCAAGCGTTACGCGTACTCCGCACACCTGTCAAAATGTGATCATTCAGTGTGTGGTATCATTGGTGATTGGTGGAAAAAATGAAAAAAGCTATGATTTTAATTGAAATATAGTTTAAAATACAATAGTTATGTCACTTTTTGTGTTATTAGCGTTCCAGTGTGTTCTTCGTGAAACCATTCTCTCAAAGAAACTGGTAAGTAAAATGTGCCGAAAATGTTTTCTTACGTTGTTTTTACTCATTTCTAAATTCGATTGCACACCATAGTTCTTGTTCTAGCTCAAACGTGGCTGCCATTCTTTGTCCCATTCCGTTCCGACTTCGTTTGTTTCCAGTTCCGGCGCCGTCAAACGACACCAGCTCCATCTCGACTACATAGTTTCGGCTGCATAAAAAACGACGCAGGCACCGTCCCGGTAGTGTCTGATTCTATTCCTGTACCGGCTCCGTTTAGCGAAGCGTGAGTAAAAAAGTGTGTTGAAATTTCTTTCTAATGATTGAAAAAAATAATGTGTAAGTAACATTCAATTGTACGCCATCATTCTCATTCCAGCTCAACCGGCTGCGGCTGTCATTCCTCGCCCCGGATCCGTTCGATCCCGTTACGGCTTCGTTTCTGTTCCGGTCAAACGACACCAGCACCATCCTAATCGCATCTTTCTGTGCTATTGAATATTCTTCGTTTTTCGTGGCGAACTCGCCTAGGACGAAAAACCACGTTAATAAAGACAAAAAAAAAATCTTCATCATGATTACTATAGAAGCATATTTTGCTTTTGGGTCATCATTAAACCACCTCCGAAATGGCGGCAATTGTTTTTATTTTATTTAAATCCACCAGACTCATAAGCGATGCGCACCCGAAACCATGATTCGAAATCTCCAAAACATGATTTAGCTTCATGGTCCTAGAAAATCTGTCAGATTTATAAGCGAAGCGCACCCGAACCCATGAGTCGAAATCCAATAAAATGATTTAGCTTTATGGTTCTCAGATTCATAAGCAATGCGCACCCGAAACCATGATTCAAAATCTCAAAAATATGATTTAGCTTTATGATTTCAGGAAAAAAGTAACGCATTGGTAACGTTACGGGACAATGGCTCATACTATCATGATTACAAATCATGGTGTATTTTTATAAAACGAAAATGTACTAGGCTCATGAAATCATGAGTCGTTTTTATGATTTTTGGGAGCAGAATTTTACCCGTGTACGGCAGACTTCAGTGGTCTCGTCAGATAATGCGAATGTTGGAAGAAAAAGTTGCCCATACTCTATTTTAACCGGGTACTATTTTAACTATTTTTTCTAAGATTATAATCAAAGAGCAATTAAAAACTGATGATTGATGTTTCGCAAAGAGTAAATATTTATGTACTAATTTTAAAAATCTTGAGTTAGTCCTGTAAGCTAGGTCACAGCAAGCTTTCTGTGGAAAAGGTCAAAAACTGGCAGCCCTGCTCCATACTGATCACAATCAGTGCCCCGAAGAAACACGGTCCCTGGACATGCGTTGAGAAAACACGAAAAGCAATACAGAAGTAGAGCAAAGTCTTAACAAATATTGATTCACGAAATCGATACCATTCGATCATTATTAAGACGTCATAACAGGAAGGGGCAACCGATCGAATGCGACGAACAAGCTGACGAGGCGTCAAAGTAGGAGGAGATCGTGAACAACGTGGCCGCATAGCCACACTCATCGAGTAGGCAAACGCCCCCGACCCCTCCTCCCCCCGCCATCGAATCAAACACATTTCAACACCTTCCCTTTTCGCTGGGAGCACGCTCGTTAATTTATCCCACTCGCTCTCTATACCTGTTCGCGCCGCAGCCACCAACCAGATCCAAACCCAAAATCGTTTGATTGTCAGTTTTGTTTTCGGTTTTCCCCCTATGATTTTTTGCATCGTTTTTTGATCCAATTTCCTCCCGGTGTCCACCGAACACGTCCCAATGTGTAACAAGGTTCGGCGATCGCCGAAATGATATAAGAAGAGTAACGAGCCTTGATTGACTGGAAACTCATTTCGGACGGCGAGATGTATATCTGTATCATCAGTTCAGCCGAGGCGAGAGCCCCAGCTCAGCTCGCGCGTGAAAGGTGCTTGTGTAATGTAGATCAAACGATGACAGGTTTCCTCCGGTTTGGTTAATCTTTGACCGGCGGCGGTGGCTGCAGAACTGCCGAAATGTGTGGGAAAAGCGAATCACGATATCTTAATTTGGTGTTAGATTCGGCGTTCTCCGGAGTCGGTCGGTGCTGCCAGGTTAACGAGCTGTGAGATTTTTGGAGGCTCTGTCGAATAATTGAATGGTCGGATTTTAGGGGGGTGGTGTGATCAATTTGGCTTACCTCGGTCGGATGGTCGGTCGATCGGTCGTCGTCAGCTGATGGTTGGCAGTGCACTTGTTAATCAGCGTCCATGGGGGTAATTGATAGATTCGGGTTCGTTGTGTACGATGGTTGATGAGAGGGTTTCGGCCTGGTTCAAGAGTGGTGAGCGAAGGGAAAAAAATCGTGACCTGCAGGGCAGAGCAAATTGTGCGTAATGAAACTCTTCGAGTGAGCTACTTCTAACAAGCCGGTCTAAATTACATGCTTTTGTAGAAGTTGGATACACTTGTTAAAGTGATTATGACTACCGACAAGGTTATTTCTACCCCAAAAAACTATCGCTATGTAAAAACACTCTAATTGTATGTCAGAGAAGGCTTCTTCGAATCAGTAATACAGTGTGCATGGGCAAAAAGAGGGCAAATGATAGGATATAGAGATTTAGTATTATCCTTTTTTTTTCGGACCGAAAGTGTTGGTCAATGTACTTCCCGAGCAGTACACATGTTCTGCTAAAAGTAAATGTGATTCTTATCTTACCTTTCTGGTTACAAGGCAACTTTAATCCAGCGCCGAGCTTAGAGCAGAACATCATCTTTATCTTGTTCGATATTTTTTTAGTTCTCCCCAAAGTTTTAGGGTCATCTTTAACCACGTGCATCCAGTGCATTCATGACCGCCCACAAAGTAATTTAATTCTACTTGGTTTGCTGGTTTGTTTTTGTAATTCTTGCTTCCGACATTCCCACTATTAACTTCTTTGTACATTTGGTATATGCTTCTACACTACACACTATATTATCTAGTTTTTCACATTTTTGCCTTTTTCGTACACCAAGTGTACTGTAAACGCATATGTTCACTCCAAAAATGACTTCTTGATAGAAGGCCCGGAGGGTCGAGTAACATATACCAATCAACTCAGCTCAACGAATTAAAGTGATGTCTGTGTGTGTGTTAAGTTATGTTTGTATGTGTGTATGTGTACAAAAATACTCACGTCATTTTTTTGCACTAAATCTCAACCGATTTTAAAGACCGATGGTTTATTCGAAGGGGAATCTGATTCCATTATTTCCTATTGAAAATAGTTCAAATCAGTCAATCCTTTCCGGAGCTATAGCTATTTATGTGTTCACATCAAACCGCGGCATTTTCAATAACCTGATAAAATAGTCACTCACCATATCTGAATCGGTAGTGCTCCGAAAGGAACTCCAGGTGTCCCGCCGGAAGAGGCCAAATATAAAAGTTGATCAAACCCATGCATGCGACACATTAAATCGTGGATCCTTAGTTAACCTGACGAAGAATTAACAAGAGAATAGTTTCAGCCCATACTTGGGACAACCAGTAGCGTTCCGAAACCAGTTCCAAGTGTCCCGCCTGAAGTGGCCAAATTCAAATAGGAACCAAAACCATGTAAGCGACACATCGAATAACGGCTTTTTCGATAGTCTAATGAACGGTAAGCAGAAAAATATTTCCAGACCATATCTGAACTGGCAGTGTTCCGGAATCGGATCCGGGTGTCCCGCCGGAAGTGGTCAAATATAAAAGTAAACCAACCTATGCATCATACCGCGGCTTTTTTCATAATCTGATGAACGATTAGGGGCTGTTCATAAACCTCGTAGATCAAAATTTGGCCATCTCAGAAAAAAAACATCAAAATTTTTATGCGATTGGTTGCGCCCCGCGCTCTGTAATGTGGTTGAAATGTAAATGCGATTTAGTATAAACAATTTCATTTGCTTGCTTTTTTTATGTCAAATTTTACATGAATCTTGTAACCAAAATAAAATATAGCGCAAAGTGTGCAGGAAATACTTTGTCGCAGACCGCAAAGAGATCTGTGATTCTGAAAAAGCTATATCCTAGCTTATATGTTTTTTTAAATTTTTAGCCACTTAACCTAATTTACAACTTTGTCCACTAGGGCACTACGTGAGCGATTCCAATTGGCAGCTGTACTTCCACTTTCTTACAGCGCCTAAATGTATTCTATTATTTTACTATATCGAACTGGTTGCTTTTCGCGCTGCTTTCACTTTCTACCTTATCATGTTAGAATGATGAGCACGAGAAAGTTGATGTGTGGCTGTGATGTTGGTTGTTCTTTTTACAGTCCGGCTGGGGGTCCATTATGAGTTGCCGTTCGCCGATGTCCAAGTATCCGGGTCCGTTTGAGCCATGGGCTCAGAAGAGGGTCAATGTTAGCTGATCTCAGGCGGAAAGAGCAACTGACAAAAGTGCCAGGGCTGGGATCGTATCCATGACCATCTGCTTATGAAGCAAACGTGTGACCACTTGCGCCACGGGCCCCGGAACAGCTTATATTTAGAGCGATTCCACGAACAAGTGAGAAATTTTTCCAGTTTTTATTTTTTGTATTTTTTTATTTGCATGAAACCTTGCATACAAGTATTTGGGGAGCAAAGACGCCGTTTTGCATGCTTGGTTCGAAATTTTGAATCTAGCCTTACTTATGAGAAGGGCCTATGAAAAATGTACATGATATCTTCAAAAAATTGTATCTCGAAAACTGTTTGTCCGATCGGTTTGGTGTCTTCGGCGAAGTTTTAGACAATTGTTGGTGCTATATGGAGAAAATATGCACGGTAAAAAAAATGTTTGGTTTTTGTGATTTGAACTAAAATATAGATTTTCCCTCAAAAGTGACATGTCAATATTTTTTTATTATCCTTATATTATAGCTGACTGAAAATGCTATCTTGTGCACAGTAGGTTGTTCTGGAGAAAAATAGGTTACAATGAAAAAAAAATGTATTAAAAAATTACGGTTTTCAAAAAAAGCTATTAAGTAAAGTCAAAAAAGTTTGTCGCCCTAATTTTATGAAAGTACATCAAAATTGCAAGAAAAAAGTACTTCGGTAACATTTTTCTAAGATGCACCGTTTAGAAGATATTACTAATTTAATATTGATTTTTTTGATAACTTAATAAGTTTTAGCCCTTTTCGGATGTACTCCGTGTTTCTCCAGTTTCAAAAGTATTTTTTTCGGAAAGATTGGAAAATTTTGAGTTAAAATGACACTGACAGCTTAAAGATTTGAGTGAAATTCTCTGCCTTAAAAGTATTTTGAAAAAAAAAAAGTTACAAAATCCCACTATCAGGTACAATGATTTCTTCCAGGGCATGCACGCATAATATGCATGTCCCGGAATCAGTTCCTGGTGTCCCTTCGGAAGTGGTCTAATGTAGAAGGGAGCCAAAGCTTTACATACGGCACATCAAATCTCGGCTTTTTCGATAACCTTATAAACGGTTTTCAGAAAAAAAAAAAAAATAGTCTCATATCACATTAGAGACTATCGCTAGTGTTCCACAACCAGTTCCGGATGTCCCGCCGGAATTAATTAAATATGAAAATGACCCAAAACCGGTACATCGAATCGCTTGATGAACAGATAATAAAAAATAGGCACAGTTCACATAAGTAACTACCGGTAGTGTTACTAGTTCCGGGTGTTCCGCTGGAAGTGACCAAATGTAACAGTGAATCAAACCTATGCATACGGCACGTAAATAACAGCTTTTTCGATAACCTGATGAACGGTTAGCATGAAAACAGGTTCAGATCACAACCGGTGGTATTACAAAAGAAACGTTAGGTGCTTCGCCGGAATTACGAAAGGCTTATAGGGTATCGTGCCACTTGGGCGGTGGCTTCTATATTCGTCTGTTTTCCACTATAATTCAGTCAATTTTTAACCAATTGACTTGAAATGTTGTACACTGGTAGATACTATACCTATCTCACCACATTCCAAAAGTTGTGTCAATTGGTTCAAATTTGACTGAGTTATAGTGGAAAACAGACGAATATAGAAGCCACCGCCCAAGTAGCGCGATTCCCTATTTTCAGTTCTGCCCCTACGTTGAACATAAGTGCCATGGATAAGTTTCCCAATTCGATGATGACTTTGATGGAATTCTTACTTTTCTAAATGAAGTATTCAGGAACATTTCGACTTGCGTCGTTGTTTTTTTTAGAGAACAATCAGTGGATTTCTACCATTTCCATAATTCTGTTAGGCAATTGATGGAAATTTTGAAACAACTTTTTTATGACCTTTTGTTAGTTTGGTAGTCCAATAAACAGCAATATGATGAATAAAAGGGCTCATATAGCCAGAGTTGTGAAAGCGTGAGTATTCAGCATGACCATAATGAGGGTGGCGGGTTCGATTTTTCGAATTTCTGTCTTGAAAATCTATTTTTATAGTGTATTTGTGTGGGTGAAGTTGCAAATTTTAATTGTCTAAGTGTTCATTATTTATGGAGAATTTTTAAATTTTAGCTTGACATTGTCGCGATAACCTTCTATTTTGAAGATCCACATTTCGAATATTTAAGAAAATTGAATGAACTTTGTAATCATGTTCCATTATCATATCGTCCCCTTAATGCTAGAACTAGGTAACTGGTTTTGCGAATTCGCGAGCAATTTGTTTACATCTGAACGTTTACCACAATAAACAAAAGTTTGTCGATTGAAACTACAAAAACACATAATGATTCTTCTTTTAAGACCAACAAAGCGTTTGTTTTATAGCAGGATAAGTTTTACCAGCCGTTTTTTCCCGTACTTCCCAAAACGAGTTACCTAGTTCTAGCATTAAGGGGGCGATATAACCTAATCAGTCAAATGGCTAGGACGAACCACCTCACTAGTCGCTGTGGAAACCCAAGTCGAACCACTTCGTAAGACGCTAAAAGCAGACTAACGATAATAAAAACCGGAGGCGTGAACATGCTTGTTCTATTGATCTGGAAACATAATCATTATCTCCTTCGTTGAACAACTTCATAAGCTACGGAGGCGAACGCATGCACTCTACTCGCCCATATCTTTCGCATCGCATCGGTCGACAGACAACTAGAGGCAAAAACCTACCTACCCCCTGCCTTGTGTGTGCCAATTGATTTGTTAGTTGCCAACAGTCCGGGCGGTACAGCTTGCAGCTACAGATCACCCCGACCAAGATGCAGATCTAGATGAAGAAATTGCTGCGCGGAACCCTCGGTCGATCCTGAAGAAGCAAAGTGCTATCTCTTGCACCTATTCGTTTTCTTGCCGATGATCTCGATAGTTGCCTACACCACTAGCCGCACGCAAACTGCTCTGCAGAAGGATAACACAGAACCCGCCGCGTGCAACTCAATCATTCCACTCTCGACACATGCTCATGTAATTTCAATAAAAGCCTATACTTAATACAGATTAAATTACAATTATTAATTATCCCCCGGCTCGATCCAGCCTAGCCAGAGAGCGATTGCGTGCGTGTGTCGCACTGCCATCGATCTTGCGGTGGGTAAACACTTTCGGCTCTCTTTCTATCAGAGTATCAGAGCCGCTCGCACCACCTATTTTGCATTAATTTATTTGCGTTTATGTTTTATGCATTCGTTACTTTCCGAACGACATCGATGCTACGTGGCTCAGTGGAGACTTGCCACCTAGAGACGACGAACCTCATCTAAGGTAGAGCAACCATCGCTTCGCTTCGCTAGAAGGCAGCCGCAGCGCGCCGAGCAGCCGAGTTTTCTTCGAGGGAACAATGTGAGAAGCAGCGAAGCATTAAATGGTGTAAAAGTGGTGATAAATTACTGACCACAAGCGGGCGCATTTGCTCCCCCTTCCATCGCAGCGGCCATCAGGTTTTCGCAAAACTCTCGGTACGTGTGCTAAGACAGGGAAACGTTTAGAAAGGTAGTACTACCACCTGATGGACGACGACGACGACTTTGGCCGGCACCATCTATCGGTGGTGGGAACGGGAAAGAACTGGACGACAAACGGTCACATGACGGTCCGGATTGTGAGTGTGCGAGCAGCTGGCCCGGCGGCTGAGACTTTATTTATGAAGCCGACGAAGGTGTTGACTCGATAATTGATGCGATTATTTTGGCATTAGACGTGGCGTGCGGCGTTTGAGGTGTCACAATCGGTTTCGGGCACGCAAGCCACGTCCTAGAGCGAGCGGGGAAGCTGTCACCTGTCGAATCGTGGAGTTGGAGAACATGGAGAAGCTCTACGATTTATGATGTAAATTACATCATGTAATCGAAAGGGTTCAGTAGCTGTAGCTTTAAACGCGTAGGTATTCGGTTAAACCATGCTGGCGGTGACGTATTCGATTATCGGTCGATCCATACTCTTATCGTAGTGATAGTTTCCTTGACATTATTGAGCTTTGATCCAGTTGAGACGTAACTTAGGGATTCTTTCAGAAATCGAAAGAAGATTTTTGCAGGGTATCGTAGAATAATTTCTGCAAGAATATTTTCACAGATTCCTCCAGGTGTCCCTTTAGAATGTTTTACTGATCATGTATTTCTATAAACATTCTTCAAGAACTTTGCTTGGATCTGCTACAGCAGTTTCGCAAGAAATTTCTCGAAATTTTATCTTGAATCTACACCACGAATTTCTTTAGAAAATCGTTTACAAACTCGTCCTAGGGTCCTAGTGAGATTTCTGCACTAACCACTTCAAAAATTTTGAAACAAATTCTACTGAAATTGCTTCAAAAAACTCTCCAGGGATCATTATGAAATTTACTAAGAAATTTCTCCAAGGATACAACCAGTACCTTTGTCTGCAATTTCTGCAGGGATCTGTGGACATTTGTAAGAACTTCTTCCAGAAACTCTCTACGGTTTTCTTCTCCAGAATTTCACATGCAACTTTTCCTTCGAATTACTTCCACAGTTTCTCCACAAGTTGCTCTTGATTTTTTATTAGGAATTAAGGAGGTCATCTAAGAAGTTGGTTCATGTATTCTGCCAGGCATTTTCCAAGTGTTTTTGCAAACATAATTTCAGAAATCACCTCAATTATTTTATACAAGAATTTCCTCCAGAAATTGTTTAAGATATCACAAGAAATTTTTATGGGATTCTTTAGATATTTCTATAAGGATTCTTTCAAGAATTTTTATTTAATACTTAAGTCTTTCAAGAAACTTCTTCAAGATTTACGAAGAAACTTTTAGAAGAATTCCAGCTAACTCCATAGAAGAACTTTTAAAATAATCCCTTACTGAAATTCCTGTGAAAAACCATAAAAATCTAAAAAAGTCTTTGGAGATACATATTTTTGATGGAATCTCTGAAGGATTTAAAAATGGAATCCAAGCAAGGATTTCTTAAAGAATTTCCGAAAGAATTTCTGAAAAAATCTCCTGTTGAAGTACATTTGAATGATTCTCTTGAGGATTTTTGAAGGAATCTTGTTTCCAAGGGCTTTGACTGAATTCCTCGAAAAGTATATTTAGGGATCGTTAGGATTATTTCAGAAGAAATCTTTTTGTAATAATCATTCTGAAAGAATTCCTGGAGCATAATGTGGACGTTTTTTTGAAGGAATACCTATTTGTAAATATCCCTAGAAAAAAAAAACGGTTGGATTATTTTTAAAAGAGTTCTGACGATATTCCTAGGAAATATTTCTGAATAAATTCCTTAACAATTCCATGGAGGAATTATTAGCGAAATTCCGGAGGAAATACGTGGAGGAACATCTAGAGGATATTCTGAAGAAATCTCTGGAGGAATTTTTGCCTGAATTGCTGCAAGTAATAATAGAATAGTCTTTGGAAGAATAATTACAGGATTTCATGGATGTATCTCTGTATAAATTCCTGGACGCAAGTCTGCAGGAATTTTCAATGCAATTCCTAGAATAATTCCTGAACAAATCTTTGGTAAACTTCTTGAAGAAATATTTGTACTAGTAATCGAAGGAATCTCTGGAAGATTTTCTGAAGAACCATTGGAATAATTTATGAGAGAAGTTTTGAAAGAATTTCTGTATGTAGACTATAGAAAACTCTGAAGGAGTCCATGGAGAAATTACCAAGGGATTTTTTAAATGAATTAATATAAATATTTATATAGTAATCCACCATCAGTGATTCAGTAGGAATAATCAAAAATATTTTTAGATAAATTCCTGGAAAAAATCTTAAGAGAAGAACTGCAGGAAGCTCTTGAGATATTTCTTAAAGATTCTGTGGAGGATTTCCAAAGAGACCACCGAAAGAGTTTCTGCAGACAAAATTCCTGGAGTAATTTCTTAAGGAATCCATGGAGCATATATGGGATGGAATCCATAGAAGATTCTCAAAGGAATCCCTGGAATTATTGCTGAAGCAGTTCTGAACTTTCGGTGTTCTGAAGAAATCGCTGAAGTAATACTCGTAATTTTTTTTTAATCTATGAAGGAATTCCGAGGAAACCTGTGATGCTTTTCTAGAGGAGTTCTTGAAATATGAAATCTGGATGATCCTCTAGAATCCTCATAGATAGCATCTACAGGGGATAGACAAAATGATCGGTACAGGCCAAATTTTTACGTTTCAAAAAATAGTTAACTAGCTGTATCTTTTCGAGAAGTGCATCGAAAATTCTCAAATTTTAACTAAAAGTTGGAGAAACAGTTCTCTATCAATTGTCCTAATTTAAGAAAGATAGGACTATTCTACACGAATTTAGAAAACTTTTAAGTAAAAGGCAGAATTATCCGATAGCTTACTTTGAGCTTCTGTAACTCCGGATTCAATAAACCGAATGAAATGAAATTTTGAGCACTTGAGACTTATATAATGAACTTCGAAAATCTTTTGACTTATTTTTCCATTAAAAAAATTCTAAATTAGCCAAAATTTTAACATCGCTTCGACATTCAAGATGGTTATTATAGTTCATTTTAATTCCCTCTAATTGACATGAATATTAATATGTTTTGAAAGGAAGTAGGGGTGTATGTTAAAAAAAAGATCAATTTACAAAAAATCATATTATAAATTAAATTACTATAACTTTTTTTCTGATGAACAATTTTAATTCAAGTCAAACGTTTTTCAAAGATCATTATATAAGTCTTAAATGCTCAAAATTCCATTGCATTCGGTTCATTGAATTCGGAATATAACAGTTCAAAGTTGACTATCGGATAATCATGTCGTTTACTACAATATTTTCTAATTTCATGTAGAATGGCCCGATCTTTCTCATATTTGGACCATATATAGGCAACTAGATCACCAACTTACAGTAAAAATTTGAAAATGATTGATGCGCTTTCCGTTGTGCACAAAAGCGACAAGACCCTACGAGATCTTTTATGCAACCTTAAGGACAAGGTATCACCGGATGAAAAATCCGGAATATACGAGATACCATGTAAAGACTGTCCGGCAGTTTACATTGGTCAAACTCGCCGGAAAATGAAGGTTCGCTTAAAAGAACACAAAAATGCTGTCCAATCTAACAAATCAACCGAATCAAGCGTGGCAGCGCACGTAGCAGACTCCCACCACGAAATCGACTGGGGAAACGCAAAACTCGTCGAAGGCGTGACATTGCACTTAAACGCTTGGGAGTCAATGTTTATCAGCAACACGCGAAGACCGTTGATGAATGAAGACGACCCTCCCATCGTGTCGTGTATTTTCAATATGGTAGACACGGAATCTCAGTAGCATCTCTTCTCTTCGGACGTGTACGAAGGTCGTACGAAAACTGAACGCAATCAGTCGGACATTGTCCTGTTGATGGGCGACATCGAGCTCGAAACCGGTCGACGAAAGGTAATTTTTAATATCTTGACGATAGTAAGAACTATAAGTGTTATGTCTCGTCTCAGGTCGCGCGTATTGTGATATATCCGTATGTATTCCTGTCAGAATTTCTTAATTACCTGGAAGATTTTCTGAAGTAATAGCTGAAGGCTTTTTTTTAGAAATCCAGTGAGAAGTTTCTGAAGATTTTGATACTTTACTTTAAATAATGGATTTTCACTTTAATTAATGGTTTTCTAAATAAATCCATCGATAAGTTTTTAGAGGAATCACTCGAAGAATTTCTGAAAGAATCAGGTATTTTTTTTAATTTGTAAGGGCCTACAGAATGTGTGGGCAATTTTTCTAAATTTGACAAGGCGTAAGGAAAAGTGATTTGCCTATCTATTGATGGCCTTCCAGGTTTCATTTGTTCTTCCTCATTAAGTGGATGGGAAAAAGACGCCTGTAAAATAGGCAACAGATTCAACACTAAATAAATTGCTCTCGCTCTTCATATACATATGATCATAAGAGATGGATATATTTGCGATGCAAGTTAAGGGAAGGATGAAACATGATCGATGAGATTTGGATTACCTTATGACAACTAAAATGCCATGTCATTAATTGGCTCGGTAGCTTAGTTGGAAAAGCACTTGTCTAGCGAATAAGGGTCGTGAGCAGGGATGCCAGATAATTTTTTGAAATTTATGTATCGCACTTTTCAAAAATCAGTATCCCATACAAAATTTGGGTGAAAAATCTGTATCCCATACAAAAATAAAATAGCCCCTCCATCTCAAAAATCCGTATCTCATATAAAATAAAATCTGTACGGATGCTCAAAAATCTGTATAATACAGATAAATCTGTATATATGGCATCCCTGGTCGTGAATTCAAATCTCACCTGAGCTGTGGATTTTTTTCGGAATTTCACTAATAATTTATCCTTTTTTTATCGTGTATGTATGTGTATATGTTAAGTTTCATTAAAATATCACTCAAAAATTGTTTTTGCCTTAAAATATACGAAAAATTTAATTCTCCATGAAAAAAATAAAAATTAAAATATTTCTAAATAAACTATCAAATTCGATGTGGTAAAACGAACTATTTTGCATGCGTCGTTAATTCAGATGTTGATTGACCAATTAACCTTTTGTTTGCTTAAAAAAAATATTTCATTGCTTAATGGCTTGCAGTCAAAAAAGCCCAAAATCACATATTTTGCCCTATAAATTGAGGTATAGCTCGAAATTGTGACGTGTTAGAGCAAATCTGAACCCGGATTCGGATTCAGCGGCCCAAAATCCTTCGGAGACACATAAGTTCACACCTAGAAAATATCATGTAATTTTAAGTGTCCTGAACGTGACATATACGAGCATCTCCAAAAACACAAATTTAGAGGTTGAAACCTTGGTTGAAACATGTAAATTTACGTCTTTCAAGACACCCCAAAATAAAACTTATTTTTTTTTTTCTTAGCGTCTAGCAATCGCTAAAACCGATTTGACAGATAAAACATAGAAAAGTAAAATGACGCCATGCATGGATTCGAACACCGGATCTCCTGATCGTGAGCCACATCTCTTACCTCTCGGCTATTTCACCGAGTTAGAAGGTGGCTGATGAACGTGATACTGCTTCTACGTTTCTGGTGAAACGAATTTGTTGACATTTAACGCAACCGTTAACGTGATTCCGTTTCAGAATTTCAGAATTTCTAAGTGTGTTTGCTCTTGATACAGATAAAAAGTTAATTTTTGTTACGCTGTGTTATTTAGGGAACCGAGGCACTTGGGCAGTAGCTTCCATTTCAAGCACTTTCCGCTGTAACTCAGTCAATTTTGGACTAATTGACACAATTTGTGGAACGCGGTGTATTTGGCCTTGTACAAAACTTCGTGAACTGTTTCAAAATTGACTGAGTTGTAGCGGAAGAGAGCCCAAAATAGAAGCCGCTGTCCAAGTGGCTTGATACCCCACTTTAGGTGAATGATGCAGACCAGAATCCAGTGGAGAGGGATTCTTCATTTGGCGTAGATTCAACGAACCAAATAGTAGTCTACCAACTATCAAGTATGAAAGCGGACATTTTTGGTGCTTATCATAACATCAACCAATACGGTTACCTTCCATTTCTCACCTCTTTGCCTAAACCAGCTGGAACCTGCTGATAATGTGACTCACACGACCGCAGCGTCGCGTCGACCTACCGGAATGAATGAAACGAAATCCAAATTCAAGGCGTCACTCATGACGAGCTGGAACAACAATTTATTTGCATTTTTACGATTAATAATTTTCGTTGTTTATCGACTGCTCCTCCGCTCCGGAGCGGAAGAAATTTGACCAATCCTTGAGGGGACAACAGACCCCCGAAACCTCCAGTGAGCCTCGGCTAATGATTCGCCACCACCACCGCCTGATGTTTGGCCCCTCGAAAAACCGAGGAGGAACTCATGCTGTTGCAGCAAAGAAGCAGTGATGGCCATAAAATGGCACCGAAAACCGAAAACACTCACAGCCGGGGAGAGCCATTCACGTTTTGGGGATGGTTTTTTAAAGAACTAATTCAGTGCAGCTTAACGACCGCATTTCGGGCGATCATTATGCAAATTGGTAACGAGCCATATCCTGGGAGGTACCAATCGATCGTTGCAAGTAATGAGTCTCTGCGGGGCCACGAGATGAAGGCCTTGTTGGTCACTCGCGATTCAATGCGGGGTTGTCCTGGCTGGGTCGTCGTTTGAATTGCAACAAGTGAATCCACACAATCGGGGTGCCCTTGGCTGGTGGCTGGCGACCCGGTGGTTACGGGGCGAGCTTTCAAGCGCGATGGGTTTTTATAGTTTTATTAGGCAGCCGGACCCGAATGCCGTGGTTACGATCGTAAAATTTGATTCCAATTTCGGGTGGTTTAATTTTTGCTGGGAATCTTCTTGATTTTTGCTGGGCGATGGCGACGGTCCAATAGCCATCACAGTAGAGGGCTGTCGTTAAGATCGTCCCCGAAGATTAATTTTCGATAAAATGAGAAAATGGCAAATTATCGAGTCGAAATGTGCTCGAATTTGGGATGACCGCGCGCCAGCAGCGGTGCACCTGATCCATCTCGAGCTCATCGTTTCTCCTGGGAAGCTGCGATAATGCATACTGGTGCATGCGAATATTTTCGATGGCAAAAATATACAATCGGTTGTGTCTTTAGACACGGCAAAGGCTGGGTAATTCGCGCAATAAAGATTCCATTCCCAGCAACTCAAATCTCTACCTCTGCGTGACATCAATCAACCTGCGAGCATCGGGTTACCAACACCTCAGACTGACAGGGAAACCTGAGCGTCTGTGCTCCAAGAGGATCGGCTAGCAACAGCGTCTGATCCCCATATTAGGAGCGGCTAATCTCATCTTGTTTACTCCTTTGTCCTCTGGGGTTGGGTCGGCAACGACCCCAGCGAACAAAAAGGACTTGCGTTTGGAAACTCGGTACGAGGCACTGCCGATCTCCCAATTTCATTGGGAGTACCCGTGTACTCGCCGATCTACTGAAGGACCACGAGTTCGGCAACGTAGCGCTTCAG
The DNA here is from genome assembly GCF_035046485.1 of Aedes albopictus. Classification (NCBI taxonomy): domain Eukaryota; kingdom Metazoa; phylum Arthropoda; class Insecta; order Diptera; family Culicidae; genus Aedes; species Aedes albopictus. Next base: position 290,248,839 of record NC_085138.1, on the reverse strand, counting down.
GAGGTGTGTTGGACTGGATGCAATGAGCGAACGTTTAAAGGTAATCAAACCATCTATCAGTGCTGCGGCAACACACGTGAGCTGGGAACAGCTTTTATCATAATTGACGACATGCAGAGGTGCGTGATCGTTTGGTGGCCGATCGACGAAAGAATGTGCAGGTTGAGGATCAAGGACGGATTCTTCAACATCAGCATAATAAACATGCACAATCCTTATCCCGGAAGCGCTGATGATGACAAAGACGCATTTAACGCGAGTACGACCGCTGCTGTCCAAGCCAGAACGTAAGGTTCACCGTCAGGTAACCGATCAACCGACCACAATCTGATTGCTGGACGGTACTTCTCTGACATTATCGACGTCAGGACCGATCATGGCGCTACGGCGCTACCGTCGTTTCCGACCTCTATCTGGTGATGGTTAAACTGCGCCCAAAACATTCCGTCATCAATAATGTAATGCACGGTGCCGGCAATCGACACGGTACAACCTTGAACGGCTGAAGCAACCGGATGTCGCCTCAGCAAACGCACAGAATCTCGACGCCGCGTTGCCAGAAGATGACGAGCTTGATGGGCCCCCTCTAGAGGACTGCTGGAGAACAGTAAAAGCAGCCATCAACGATGCTGCCGAGAGCACCATCGGGTACATGGAAAGGAGTCGACGAGGAGTGCAGAATGATTTTGAAGAAGAAGAACGCAGCACGGGCGGTAATGCTGCAGCAAGGAACCCGGCAGAAAGAAGAACGTTACAAACAGAAGCGGAAACAGCAGACTCACCCCTTTCAGGGAAAAAGCGCTGCCTGGAAGAAGCGGAGTGCAAAGAAATGGAACTGCTGTGCCGTTCCCAAGAAATACGAAAGTTCTATCAGAAGCTCAAAGCATCTCGCAACGGCTTCGTGCCGCGAGCCGAAATGTGCAGGAATAAGGATGGAGGCCTCTTGACGGACGACGTGAAATGATCTAAAGATGAAAGCAGCACTTTGACGAGCACCTGAATGGCGTGGAGGACGTAAGCACGGGAGTCCACGACAACGGAGGGAACGACTACCCTAATGAAGCAGAGGATAGTTAAGGATGGCATTCACCATTTCAAAATCAACAAAAAAGCTGGTAAGGATGGTATCACAGTTGAATTCATCAAGATGGGCCCAGAAAATGTTTGCAACTGTCTGTACCGGTTGATAGAACTGGGAAACTGAACAGCTACCGGAGGAGTGAAAGGAAGCCATAATCTTCCCGATTCACTAGAAAGGCGACCGTTTGGAATGTGAGAACGTCAGAGCGATCACCATTTTGAATGCTGCCAACAAAGTGCTATTCCAGATCATCTTTCATAGTCTGCTACATGAAACGAATGAACTCGTGGGAAGTTATCGAGCCGGCTTCATCGACGGACGGTCGACAACGGAGCAGACCTTCACAGTACGGAAAATCTTCTAGAAATGCCGTGAATACCAAGCCCCGACGCATCACCTGTTCATCTACTTCAAAGTGGCATACGACAGTATCGACCGCACAGAGCTATGGAAAATCGTGGATGAAACCGGCTATTCTGGGAAGCTGATTGGACTGGTTAAAGCAACGATGGACGGTGAACAAAACTACGTTTCTGGGCTTCGGATAAACTATCCAGATCATTCGAATCTCGCCGGGGACTGCGACAAGGTGACGGACTCTCATGTCCACTCTTCAACATCGCTCTGGAAGGTATAATGCGAGAGGTCGAGGTACGATTTTCACAAAATTCGGTCAAATTGTGTGCTTTGCGGACGTCATGGACATTATCGCCAGAACATTTGGAACGGCGGCAGAACTGTACACCCGGCTGCAACGCGAAGAAGCAAAGGTCAAACTGGTGGTGAATGCGTCCAAAACAAAGTACATTCTGGCAGGTGGAACTGAAGACGAGCGGGTCTGTCTAGGTAGACGATCTTAAGCGGTTTGCAGGAGAATGGTGTGTGGCGGAGAATGATGAACCACGAGCTCGTTGCGCTCTACGATGAACTCAGCGTCTAGAAGGTGGCCAAAGCCAGAAAGATGTGGCTGGTAGAGCTTGATGCAAAAATGCCGGACAACAACCCTGCAAAGTTAGTGTTCGCGACTGATCCGGATGGCACAAGAGGACGTGGAGTGCAGAGAGCACGATGGGCGGAGCAGGTGGAGCGTTATCTAAGCGTGGTCGAGGATGGAGAGCGGCAGCCACGAACCGATTATGGTCAATTACTGTTGATTATGTCTTATCTTAACCCTTTGGAGCCGGAGGGGTCATATATGACCCCAACATAGAAATGGCTGTATAAATTCACCCATTCGATAAAACAGAATGTCTTTGGCAAAGTTGTTGCAAATTGTGTGCTCTATTAGGGAAAAATTGAAATATTTGAATTTGGGACTTTGGTAACCTAGAACATTGGTAACCTAGAACATCCTGAATACCATGAAATTTAGAAAAACGATATAATTGACATACCAGTTGTTCTAAAAGCTGAACTTGGATATGGGCTATTTTATATGTATCCATTAAGCCTTCGTCAAGAATATAAAAAAGTGATTTATATTCTGGGATGTTCAAGGTGTTCCAATCTGTCATATAGTAAATTCCTTCAAATCAACAAGAATAATTTTATGTATTTTCGGCACAAGTAATGACATTGTATAACCTACTGGGATCCGTGAAGCTCTTAATATCTACAATGTCATTTATAGACACTACAGGGATATTCCAGGTCAGCCAAACTACCTTGGAGTTCAGAACTTCAGGTCTACACTCGTAACAGTAGCCAAATCTATTATACTAAGTAACGTTGCATAATCAACCGCAGTTACTGGAGCAACCTGAAGTCTACTAGCTTATTATAAACCTTTGGGACATTCAGGACCGACCAAACTGTTGTATAAATAAGTCGTTCAAATCTACAAGAAAAACTATGTGTTTTCTCCATAAATAATAGCAGAGCATAATCTGTTGAGATCCGTGAAACTCTTCAAATCGCAAATGTCATTTAGAAACACTATAGGAATGTTCCAGGTCTGCCAAACTATCCTTCAGGTCTACTCTCGTAACATCAGCTATATCTGACATACTGAGTAATGTTTCGTAATCAATCGCGGTGACTGGACCAACCTGAAGTCTACTATATATTATTATGAACATTTGGAATATTAAGGGTCGTCCAAACTATCCCCAAGTTTTGCTCTTGATAGTAACAGTATTTATTCTCACAATGAACTTTGAACTGTAATCTGTAATCCCCCTGGCATATCATGAGTCATTTCAAGATAGTTGTGAGATATTCCAGATCAACAACATTAGTCCGAATACCATAGCTTTTACCACTACGTTAAGTGGTGTTACATAATCCACTATACTTACCTAAGTAGTTAAAGGAACAATAAGCGTTGATATATATTTTTGGGATATTATGGGCTTCCTTAGTGCTATGAAGCTTAGATGATAAAAACAATCACTGTAACTTTCAGAAGACTCACTGGACATGATACATAGATTACATATCGTAGCATTTAATGAAAGAAGTTACGGTTACACCCGTAGACTTTAGGATATAAACTCAAGAACAGTTTAGATGACCTAGGATATCCCGACTGATCTGATACTGTCTATTAACCTTTCAGAAGACTTACTGCACATGATAGATTACAAATCGTAGCTTTGTATAATGAAAGAAGTTACCGTTACACCCGTTCTGCCCATATTCGCATAGTCGATGTAACCACCATTGGCAATGCCACCGTACAAAAGCTAATATCTAACGCGTGTGCATATTTGTGACCAGTTTTATTCAAAAGATCACCAGATCTAACCCTTAGATGTCAACGCGGAAAAAATCGTGAACTTTATATTTATTCATTGATAAAATTCCAAAAGTATGTTGAAAAGTGCAGTGGCGCTTACATCGACTATGCGAATATGGGCAGCGTAGACTTTAGGATCTAAACTCAACAACAATTTGGATGACCTAGAATACTGTCTATTAACCTTTCAGAAGACTTACTGTACATGATGGATTACATATCTGAAGTAACCATCAAAATGGTCTAAGGCGAAGGCAACTATAGGGAGGACGGGAGCGACAGTAAAAGACATGTTGTTCAGTCAGTTGTTACGATACGACTCGTTATCTTTATTTATTCAGATCGTGTACTCTCTACTTGCACAGGCTCTCATTTGAGGTACACTTGCAGACGGGTTACAACAACTCCTTCACCCATTGGTTTTCGAATACAACTAATTATTATTTGTTTTTCAGAACCCTATTATGCATAGGAACATATTTAAAACATATTAGTACATTAAAACGCTTGACACAATGTATATAATATAACAAAAGTAAGCTCTATCTGTAATAATAAAACGTAGATTTATCCAATGTACCATTTACATTATGACCTGAATCTAGTGTGTCCGTTGTACTGGACGAGTTTAACTGCATACATTTGCAAATCGTCGTAGGCTTAAAATGTCCATATTGATGATTTCTGCCAAACTGCGTAACTCATGCTCTCCAAGCTGAATCTCAACGGGGTGACTCACGCTCTCCAATCTCATCGGAGTGACTCTCGCTCTCATTCAGATGGCCATGGTATTCGAATAATGCATCTAGCAGTACTGGTATTCTCCCCTTTTGAGGAAAAAAAAGCGCATAGTATTGGCCCGCTGGACCGTAATTATTGGTCTTTTGTCGTTTAAAGCCAGGCGCCACAAAGAAAAAAATATACAGTGCTGGTAAAATATTACGACCAATAAATGCTTGGCGGACTAAAATCGACACAAAATCATGCACTAAGGTAGGCTTCTTTGGGACAAAATGTAATACGCATCTCGTATGGCAAACTTAAAGAAAAAGTGTCGGAAAAAAGCCATACAGCATTTTGCAAAAGCAAAACTCGACACAAATGTTTGCCAAATGATGGAACTATACAAAACGACCGCCACTAAAGGGGCTTTCGCGCATCACTTTTCTGCCTACTACTGTAAGCCATCTTTCACTGGTCCTTAGTACGTGCCGTCAAATCACCACTGTCACAGTGTCCTCCAAAATGTACCAACAAAAAATAGAAATCCATGAACAAAAAATAAAACACACAAAACATAAGAATAGCCACATAAAAAAAACTTTCTATTGCATGCTTGCAATGGTTACATGGAAATCTCTTCACAAACCCTGGTACACAAGTTTGAAATATTCGTAGAAAAGCAACTGTTTTAATAGTAAAAATGCCATTCGCCATGAATACAACAAAAACGCCGAAACACAAAAAATGAACCAAAAGTATAAAAAAAAAAAAACATTTAGGTTCACAAAATTATTGTACTTCACAGTTATGCACGCAACACTAAAAACCACTTCACAATTTTTCTAAAATATTCATCCTCGTTCGCCAGTTGAAGTAACCATCAAAATGGTCTAAGGCGAAGGCAACTATAGGGAGGACGGGAGCGACAGTAAAAGACATGTTGTTCAGTCAGTTGTTACGATACGACTCGTTATCTTTATTTATTCAGATCGTGTACTCTCTACTTGCACAGGCTCTCATTTGAGGTACACTTGCAGACGGGTTACAACAATATCGTAGCTTTGTATAATAAAAGAAGTTACCGTTACACCCGTAGACTTAAGGATCTGAACTCAAGAACAGTTTGGATGACCTAGGATATCCCAACTGATCTGATATTGTCTATTAACCTTTCAGAAGACTAAATGGACATGAAAGATTACAAATTATAGCTTTGTATAATGAAGGATGTTACCGTTACTCTCTTAGATTTTAGGATCTAAACTCAAGAATAGTCTGGATGACCCAGGATATCCAGAAAAATATTCTGCATAATATTCTACCGTTTTTATGCTATTGACCACCAAAACTACAAAAAAATGCAGAAAAAAATGATAACGCTTGGAAAAATTCCGGCTTCAAAGGGTTAAGGGTGATATTGAGCAAATAAATGTACATACACATTTACGAAGCATTCGTGTGCATGGTTCTTGAGTAGCGCATATTTTTCACCAGCTAATAGACTGCCAGCTAAATCTGCTCCTGATAAATTACCAACTTATTTTGTAAAAAGTGTATGTCAACCATAAAATGAAACTTAGTTTTTCATTGAATCGAAAATATGAAAACTAACCCCAGGAAGACTTTTCGTTCAAATCGTCGTATTCTCCCACTGTGCAACCCGACCCCATCAAACAACGTTTGCCGATAAACACAGAATGCTCACTGCATCGACCCAATGTCAATGTGCATTCTTTCAGATTGCCCTTGTCCGGTTTCGGCGGCGGTGTTGGTTTTATTGCGTCCAACCATGCCCACTCGGGATGACCATTCGCGATCCATTTAAGGAAAAAAAAGAGGATGTGTAAAATTTTAAAGGTTTTTATTACCTATATTATTGCGATTATTAACAGTTATTTTTATTGGGCTTCGTATTGAGAGGCCGAGTCATCCCAAATGCTCGCGATAATCATCGTCATCGTAATCAAAAAACGGCCGAAAAGAATTCTATCCCATGCTTTATGGGAAACCTGATTCGCGTTTGATACGTTTCTCAATATGGAAACAGTGAAATCTTGTCAACAGTTAGGGCAGCGGTTTTCAACCGAGGTTGAATATAGATAGAATTTCACTTCGTTCACCAAAATTATTGCATTCGTAGCTACAATATTAGAAGATTGACAACCACTGCCGTGCTACACAAGCGGTCCGTCCGATAAAGGTGACAGAACGATCATAACAAACATCTCCTGTCTAACAGCTGCTGCTGCTGCTACGGCGGCAAAAGCCACCAATAGCGACCATATTAAAATCGATATCGGAGGTGTTAGAGAGGCTGTGTGACTTGGCGGTAAACTTGTCACCCAGGGCAAACAGCCTGTTGCTCAGCCGTCGGTCGGCGGAACACCGATCGCGAGTGAGCTTTGAAAAGAGCATCCAGCGGTAATAAAATATGTAAATGGACCATAGGTGAAGTCCAATTTTAGATCTGTGTGTGACTGGTGACTGACTGTGCGCGGACCTGACGACAACGATTAGCAGCGATCCCATGCGGTAGGATCACTCATCAACGCCGAGTGGAGGACCGGTTCTGCCAGTTGTTGTGCTATTAGCGGTGACACGCTTGCTCATCAGATCACGCTTAAGCTCGGCGCGGCGGTGAGATTTGCCTGCCCGGGAGATCCGGGATTGTGTGGATACAGGAACGTCTGTCAGGTTCCTAGAGAAGCACTGTTATCTAGATAAGTAGCTTAATCCCATTGTTTATGACTGCAAATGATTATTTTGAATTGATACTGTGAACTATATAATGAAAAGCTTGATGGAGCCTGAAATCACTGTTTTCACAATAATTACAGTGATTGAGATTGCTCTGGAAGTAATCACTGCTCTTTTATTCCATCAACTTGGTGATTCGCGGATGCTTTGGTGTTCGTTAGAGAAGTGTGAATGAATAATATGCTAATGACTTGGTGATTCATTTCTCTTCCACTTTGAAGGTTGTGCTTGTGCTTAGCAGGTTAGTAATGAAATTCTACATTGGCGAACCACACTCCGTTGTTTATTCATATCAAAACAAAAATAATTTTTTAATTTTAAAAGTTTTGAAATATTTTAAATTTGTCTTGGAATTGCAATGAATTTTGTATTTTTATAAATTAAATATACGTTCGACTACTGTAGCAGTCATACTAAGAAAGGGTCATAGCGGTGTAGCTCTATTCCTGTAGAAGACCAGAATCTTTTGTCATAGATATTTGCTTCACTTCCTTGGACGCAGATTTTTGTGCCTACTAACTAGACGCTATACTAATCCAAAATAATCAACTGTCAGAGCAAGCTCTCAAGAAAAACAGTGAGCGTACTCGATGAGCATTAGGTTGAGAAGTGTGCCTTTTCTCTGTGGAAATTTTATGCCATGATGGAAAACAAATTATGCTCTTAAACTAGTTTGGAGAATCAATGTCTGTAACAGTTCACTAAAGTTTTCAAAACATGCGAGTCGTACTTTAGAAGCTTGAGTAACTTTCAAGTTAGTGCTTCTATTTGAATGAATTGTCGTAGAATCATATTTTTGTCACTGCATTTAGGGTAAGAAATCAAACTTTGAACTAGTCAAATTGTAATCTTAATTTGAACCATTTCGAAATTGATTAAAACGACGTAATTTTTAGGCAAATATTGTCCCGAAAAAGATGTTAAACAGCTATCCGTAATATAACCTGATAACATGGACTTTAGAAGCATTGAAAAAAGCGTTTTTGTCATGGAAAACAGGCAATTGAAAAATGAATGTGATTTAACCCATTTCCCCCCAGAGAAAGTACATTTTCGGTGCACTCGTACAGCTCATGCATTGTATCACACGCAATATGTGAACACGTCAAATGGAACCTTATTTATCGTAGAATCGACCAACCGAATAATATTCCGCATTATTTGTCATAAAATTATCAAATTTAAGTAATTCTTACTTGGAGAATGTTATCTTAAGTTGAACCATTTGTAATCTAAATTTGAACTAGTAAACGGGGGCGAGCTTCTAGTATTGGCCTGCAGACTGCGCTAGTGGTTGTTTTGTTTACTCTTGAAGGGTGAAAAATTCCAAATTTAGTTTCCAAGTTCCTGAAGAGTTTAGAACATTCTAAGTTGAAATTCCACTGCCTAATGAAACTTAGCTATGGGAAATAGCAGATCCATGTGTTTTTCTATTGTTCAGCACGAAATTGGCTGTTGTGGAAGATGCTCGAGCTGCTGCCGCCAGTAGTTCAAATTATGATTACGATGGTTCAAATTAAGATTAAAATTATTGTTGACGAATAATCGAATTTTTCAATGAAATTCGGTGCAAATACAAACTTTTTACCACTTAACAGAAAGCTTATACCCGTGGCTTTCATGTACATAAGATTTTGTCGTAGTAAATTATTTCCATGTGGGAGGAAAAATCACTCAAAATTTGCGCTACTTCGGAAAGCCTCAATTTGGTTCATCTTTTGATTACCTACCCTATATTTCCACTAAAATAATCCCTACACTTTATTGTTTATTCCAGGTAACGCACGCCGTTTGGGTTCATTTGTTATTCCAGACTGTTAAACTCTTGTAAGTATATATCCTAGCGTGGGTCATCGGAACCGTTTTCTCAGATCAAAGCTTTTTTGGTTCCGTTTCGGGTCCTGAGTAGGGTAATTCATGTATTTTGGACAGGCTGAGGACAACGTTGAAAAAATCGTCCCCTAGCTTTCTTAGAAAGCAATTGATTATTTTGCAAAGCTACCAATACGCTTATAATATGATTGTGATTTGCGTTCCTGGTGACAAAAACCTTAACGAAAGCATTTTAAGCTGAGAAAATCGCAATTTCCGATCGCCTGTAAGAATTGCATTTTGGACACCGAATATATGTTTTGGACACCCTCAGGTATATATAATTTGGACAGGGCAATTATCTCAATGTTTAGCCATGAATACTGCTAAATCATGGAAGTAGCATAAATTAACAATTATTTTCTTGCAAATAATCAAATTTCTCCGCTTAACAGGCATCTATTTTCATAATTTTTACAGTTTTTGTTAATATTGAGGAAATATCTCCAGACCCTCAGAATACGCCTCCAAGTATGCAATCGCAGTGCATCCCCATGTAGTTCGTCAGATGACCAAAATATATTAACAGTAGAAAATATGCAATGTATTTTGGACACCACCTATTTTAAGCGTTCTAGATGAATGTTAAGAGATTGGCTGCCTAGTGCTTCTTTATTGAACATGTTTCAATGCAATAAGGCTTTTAAATTTCTTACAATTATTAATTCAACGATTTTGAGGCGTATATTGTATGTGACTGCGAAGTGTATGTCGTCTTGCATACCTGTGCATTTGAGGGGTTTTAGTGAAATAATTTACATTTTCGATAATTTTGAAGTAAAATCTTAATTGTTAAGCGTATTTTCAACGTAAGTCATCAGAATAGGGTCTATTTGATCCAATAATCGATATTGAGAAGTATCTACTTTTATTAGCTCTCCGGAACAAGGCATACATCGCAGTGCATGTCCAAATTATATACATGTCCAAATTATATTTTTCACCCTATATGTTCATTTCAAAAAGAAATTTTCCATAGAAGGCTCGGAGGGTCAAGTCGCACATACCAATCAACTCAGTTCAACGAATTGAGATGATGTCTGTGTGTATGCTATTACAAGTTTTATTTTTGTGTTGAATGTGCTATTTTAAAATGTTAACATGTTCCTAAGTTTAATGTACATTTATAGTGCTCTGAAACAAAAGAGCACCATGAGATCTCTTCAATCTCATTTTGATGGCCTACTTTCAGGCCATTTCGGGCAAAAATCAACTATGAATTAAGTGAATCGTTCCCTAATAGGGACATCAAAGTGTTAACGTCTCGTATTGAACCCTGAATCGAAGACTACTTTATCAAGAAGACATATGCAACTCTGTTCTCATACCAACGCAAGCGTCACCGACGGCACCGCCGCCTGGTTAGCTAAGGTGGTACCTTTGTGTAAAAGTGTAAGAGTACATTGGTTCGAATATGAAAATTTACACACACTATCATAAATAGTGCCACCTTCATCCGTGGTGGGCTGCTAGCAGTGACTCCCGATTTTCAGCAGTGCTGCAAGTCTTCTTGATAATGTGGTCTTCACCTGAATCAAGGATGCCCCCTTAGGGTTAGAAATTCCTATGCAAAAACTCAAGCTATGAAAGCAACTAATGTTGCGAATGAATGCCAGACGGAATACGATACAGGATTGACTCATGGACCATCAACATTAATGAAACCTCGTCATCCTGTCATTGAAAATCGTTATCCACTAGGGTAACAGGGCAAAACAATCTGTGTTTTGTGTTTTATATGTCCATATGTGATGTCCTATTTTATTACGCATTTGTAATGTTCCACTACAATTTGCCATATTTTAGTGTGCATTTGTAGTGCTCCATTTTTGTTTCGTAATAATGCATGTGTGCGTGTGTGCGTGTTCATAAAATGTTACTCACTTTTAAGGCACTTCCCATTGGCCCATTGTTTATAAAATTGAGCCAAACCCCATCATGCGACACATCAAACTGCGACGATTTTCGTAACATCAAGCATGGTTGATGAATTTTGTGCGGAGATCAACACTGGAGACCAGAAATTCCACGATGCCGGTCAAAAATTCAAGATGGTTGCCTTATATTTAAGATTGCGGCTCCAAATTCAAGATGGCGGCTATTTCATAGAGTTTTAGGCTCTAAAACCATGCAATAGTTGGTATATTTTAGTATGAAGAAGATGTCTGGCGCTCTAAAATCAAAGACGGCGGCTCCAAATTCAAGATGGTGGCTGTTTAATATTGTTTTAGGCTCTAGAACCATGCAATATGGGTGTATTTGATATGGGGAATATGTCGGGAGTCCAAAAACTAGGAGTGGGTAATGTCTGAGGCATAACCGCAATGTTGACGTAGGACAAAGGTTGGAACGAGATTCCGACTTTTATATTTCCATAATACAATGTTTGTTGTTATGATAATACAAATGGTGGACTGATGTGTTGAGTAAAGTTGTTGTGTGATCGCTTTCGCTGAACGCATTCATAACCCAACAAACATTTTTGCTGTATAAGAGTAAAACAAATCATTCTTAAGCTAACTTTAGCTCAAGAAGCTGTTATTCAGCTGGTTCGGCTACTTGGAAAGATGTTGACTAGTTCAAGAGTTATTTCGTTTTGAAGAGAAATGGTCAAATTACTGTTCTACGAGAGAATTTTCATCGAGCGGATAAAATTATTAGATAATTGAACGGCGTTAGATAGATCTTTTCAACTAAAGTTTAACGTGAAACTCTTTCGACAATACGTTGTGTTCATCCGGGAAGAAAATATCGTCGGTTTCCTGCAATAGGGGCACAACTCAAAATTTGTCATTTTTGAGATTTTGATGGCAAATGATGAAAAACTATGTTAACTTTCATCTCACAAAGACCCGTTACGAAATTCGTTGAGAAACGCGAGATTTTTGCATTTTCACCAGTTTTCCGCAATAAAGGCACAACTTAAAATCAGTCAACTTTTTCAATAGTCGATGAAAAATATAAATCCTAAATTTATGAAAAAGATAGTACTTCAGTCCCTTTCCATGATACAACAATCAAAATTCGTTTACTTTTGTCGGATAATGAGAGAAATAAGTGAACTTGTAGGAGGTGCTTCGAGATTGCCAATTTTCAAACGCTCATTCTGAAAATTCACATTTTTTGAGTTGTGCCCCTATTGCAGGAAACCGACGATATAAGTGGCCGACTTCACTATTGCTGAACTACCAAGCTTTTAGTCTGTCGCTATTAATTGTCCGAATCATAACTCTCGAGGAATCATTTTCGCTGATCCTGGAAAAGACCGTTTATAAAATGGAAGATTTTGCCAAGACATTGCATGAATTCATCACGCAATGCGACTTTACACATACTGAATGCGGCCGTTTGCTATCGTGGATGAAATTCCTGGTGCTGCCACCACGATAGCCGAGAGTCATCGCTGAGTTAGTGTGCTGCTGCCTAGCTGGGAGGTGACATCTCCCTTCTCCTTTACTGATCCAAGGAAAATAACGAAAGATAACAGATGAAACAACTGTTAATAGTTATACCCCTAGATTAGCAGATGAAGCTCCTCCCATTCGGCGGGCTTTCCAGTTTATTCCGTTTGCATGACCCGCCCACATTGTGTGAGACGCTTCAAACGACTAATCAACAGTTCTTTGAGACAATTTCTAATCGAACGGATAAACTAAATGAAGTATTGCATAGTTAAGATCATTTAAATTCGATAAATATTAGAATGAAACAATGTTCCAGGCACAATTGTCCGAATAAGATAATGCGTTGCTAAATTTCGTGTAGAAAAATTAGTGATCGATTTTGCTGTTGCTGAGCCACAAAGCATTCAACCATTTACTTTTCGAATGCACTACACTTTTACAGATTGATGGAATATATCCGAAAATTAACCGATTTATAACTCTTAAGGAATAATTTTCTCTGGTCCTGAAAAGGTCCGTTCAAATAACGGTTGATTTTAGAAAGACAATGAGCTATTTTACGAGACGTTTCGGATCAGCTGATCGCTTATTTCATGAATTAAAATTTGACAGGAGGTTGCGCCCAAGTGAGTGTTGATCAATATCAACACTGTTGTCGTTTCGTAAAATAGACTATTGAAAATTATCCGCACTGAATGCGGGAAGCCATCGAAAACTGCCGCCGCCTGCTGCCGTGAATAAGATTCCTGGTTCTACCAGATAGATAGTCTAGAGTCGTCGCTGGGTTGGTGCGCAGCTACCCAGCTCCGGAGGTAACTTCCATTGCCGGGCCCACCGCAACCGTGATCAGTGGATGAGATTCCTGGTGCTATCACTCGTCGCAGTTGACGTACTGCTGCGCAGCCGTGGACGTGATATCCACCTCCACCCTCCCTGACTGATCCAACGAAAATGACGAAAGAAAACAGAGGGAACAGCTTTTATGCCCCTAGATTATCAGATGAAGCTCCTCCCATTCGGCTGGCTCTCCAGTTCATTTCGATTGCATGACCCGCCCCGCATGCTTCGGACGCTTCAAACGATTTTCAACCAAGAAATGAGAGAAATTTTCATCTAACAAATAAAGTAACCAAAATATGAAAAGATTTAGATCATTTTAATTCGAAAAATGCTAGAATTAAACAAGGGATCGTCCTTAAATTACGGCACACAAAAACTAGTCTTTTTCAACCCCTCCTCATCCCTATGTCACACTTTTTGTATGGGACCTCTGAATTTTTTGTATGGGTCGTCTCACTTTGCTGACCCCCCTCTTTAAACGTGACGTAATTTCTGGACGCTCCCCAATGTTTCGCGAAAAATGGTTCTGATAGGATAATGCGTTGCTAAATTCTGCGTGGAACGATTAGTGACCGGAATTCAATCTTTCAGTTTTCGATTGAACCACACTTTTCTCGATTGGTGGAATGAAATTATCTGATTTACAACTCTTGAGGAATTATTTTCGGTGGTCCTGAAAAGGACCGTTTGATTTTTTGACGATTTTAGAAACGAAATGGCATGAAAACATCATGTCACGCAATGTGTGTTGATTTTCTCCTTGCTAAACACAGGATGCCACCGAAAACTGGTACGCCGCTTTCTGCCATGGATGCGGCTGGGTTGATGTGGCACTGCTCAGCTGTGGAGGTGACATCCACTCTGCCTGACTGATCCAACGAAAATGACGAACGAAATCAGAGGGAACAGCTTTTATGTCCCTAGATTGGCAGATGAAGCTCCCCCCATTCGGCTAGCTTTCAAGTTTATTTCGTTTGCATGTCCCGCCCGCATGCACCCAGACGCTTGAAACGGTTAATCAACCGAGAAAAGAAAACATTTTCATTTAACGAATAAAGTTACCAAAATATTGGAAGATTATTTTAATTCGAAAAATGATTAAATTAAACAATGTTTCACGAAAAATGGTCTGGATAGGATAAAGCGTTGCTAAATTCATGGTGGAATCATCAGTGGCCGGCATCATTATTGTTGCGGGGCCACCAAGCATACAATTTTTCACTTTTCGGTTGCACCACACTTTTACCGAGCGATGGAATGAAATAATTATCTGATTCACAACTCTTGAGGAATAATTTTCTATGGTCCTGAAAAGAACCGTTTGAATATTGAACGATTTCAGACAGAATTAATCATGCCACGCAATGCGTATTAGATTTCTCCTTGCTGAACGCCGACGAAAATTGGCCCGCCGCTTGCTGCCGTGGATGAGATTAGTAATCGCCTTCACTGTTGCTGAACCACCACCAAGAATTCAATCTTTCACTATTTGTTTTCACTATACTTTCTCGGCCGATGGAGGAAATTTATCCAATCAACTCTCTAGGAAGCATTTTCGATGGTTCTGAAAAGAACCGTTTCAATTATGGACGGTTTTAGGAAGAAATTGAAATCAATTCATCATGCCACGCAATGTGTGTGTGATTTCTCCGTGCTGTTTGCTGGAAGCCGTCGAAAATTGGCCCGCCGATTTTGCTGCTGCCTCTGTCACCACCGTCGATCAATCTGATGCTGAAACTCTTCCATGGTCTGCCGCGTTAGACGGTTAGAAGGTGAATGTGCAACAGCACCCTTGTCAAAAACCACCGCCACCGAGCCGACAAAGAAGAATGAGCGAAAACGCAAACGAAGAAAGTGGGCAGCTCTCGTTCGATGCGTTCACCTCGAGACGACAAAGGCAAATGAGGGAAGATGCGAAGAAGCAGTAGCTTTTATATTCGACGGGAGCATCCAAAATGTGCTCGATCGTGATTGGCTGGAATAAACATGGGTTCACTTTTCCCAATTTTTCAATAGTTTGTTATTGAAAATCAGCAAATGTTAATATTGGACATAATTGGTGTAAAGATTTCCAATCGATTGGAGCAAAAATTTTGAAAATTCAACGAGAAATGGCTGAGTTATTAACCCTCAAAATCTCCACTTCAAACGTAACGCGGCCGATTTCTGAAAATTTAGAATGACACCCGGTATAGAAAAGAGAGACGTAGTCCTACGTCAAAATGAAGACCAGCATATCCAAGATAGGGTCACAAAATTAAAGATTATGGCTTTACTTTTCAGGAATTTAAGGCTCAAACATCAAAAACCAGATAAACGATATGATTTCTGGTGCCATGTCACTTGAGTTTTATTGAAATGGGTTTCCGAAAGGCACAATTACCGATAGGTGGATTAATTAAGTTTTTTTATATTTGTTTTAAAAATAATTGGCTGATTTAGATGGTGATTACACACCCTCGCGTCCTTTCACGATTTTCACGGATTAGAGTGGGCCATCGTTTATATGGAAAAATGAAAAATTCAATGGTATCCCATCAGATCAAAGCTTTTTTGATCCCATTTCAGGACCCAAATAAGTGTGCAAAATTTGGGCACGATCGGTTATGTCTACGTTTTGCGCATCGCGTTTGAAGTTTGTATGGGGTTTTACATGGGAAAACACACTTTTTTGCATTTCTCTCATAACAATCTCGAATTTGTCTAAAACCATGTAACCAATAAAAGGAAAACATAGCCTAGTGTGTCCTGAAAAACTTTGTCGAAGACCGCGAAGTGATCTGATGCTTATAAAAAAAAGTAATAGCGTTGGCATTGCTTGACGAAACAGCATGATTTTGTTGCTATTGTTATTCCTTTACATGTTAAAACATAAACACATGCATGCGGTTCGTTGGTTATAACTATTTTCACAAGCATCGGATCGGTTTACGGTCTTCAACAAAGTTTTTCAGAACATCATAGGCTATCATTTCACAGTATCGGTTAAAAAGTTTCAGACAAACTTTTTCAACTTATGACAAAAATGCAAAAAAGTATGTTTTCCCAAACAAAATCCCATACAAATTTCAATTGCAATGCGCAAAGTGTAGACGCAACCGATCGTGCTCAAATTTTGCACAGATAGGGTGAAAAATATAATTTGGACATGTATATAATTTGGACATGCACTGCGATGTATGCCTTGTTCCGGAGAGCTAATAAAAGTAGATACTTCTCAATATCGATTATTGGATCAAATAGACCCTATTCTGATGACTTACGTTGAAAATACGCTTAACAATTAAGATTTTACTTCAAAATTATCGAAAATGTAAATTATTTCACTAAAACCCCTCAAATGCACAGGTATGCAAGACGACATACACTTCGCAGTCACATACAATATACGCCTCAAAATCGTTGAATTAATAATTGTAAGAAATTTAAAAGCCTTATTGCATTGAAACATGTTCAATAAAGAAGCACTAGGCAGCCAATCTCTTAACATTCATCTAGAACGCTTAAAATAGGTGGTGTCCAAAATACATTGCATGTTTTCTACTGTTAATATATTTTGGTCATCTGACGAACTACATGGGGATGCACTGCGATTGCATACTTGGAGGCGTATTCTGAGGGTCTGGAGATATTTCCTCAATATTAACAAAAACTGTAAAAATTATGAAAATAGATGCCTGTTAAGCGGAGAAATTTGATTATTTGCAAGAAAATAATTGTTAATTTATGCTACTTCCATGATTTAGCAGTATTCATGGCTAAACATTGAGATAATTGCCCTGTCCAAATTATATATACCTGAGGGTGTCCAAAACATATATTCGGTGTCCAAAATGCAATTCTTACAGGCGATCGGAAATTGCGATTTTCTCAGCTTAAAATGCTTTCGTTAAGGTTTTTGTCACCAGGAACGCAAATCACAATCATATTATAAGCGTATTGGTAGCTTTGCAAAATAATCAATTGCTTTCTAAGAAAGCTAGGGGACGATTTTTTCAACGTTGTCCTCAGCCTGTCCAAAATACATGAATTACCCTAGCCTTTAAGTACACTTTGGTGTACGAGAAAGGCAAAAAGTGAACGAAATTAATTATTCTGGTCTTAGTGCACACATTTTGCATACTAAAACTTTTTTCAGAAAAATGGCCATGTTGTTTATGGATAGCCCCTATTAAAGTTTCTTGTGCATGACGCCTCTTTGAACCCTAATAATTACCATCTGGAATTCTCCTGAGCTATCTAGTATTCCTTTGGGACATCTCCTAATACCCCTTGGTCTCCAAAGACCCATTAGAATCTTTGATAATTATTCCTTAAATCCTCTTTAAATCCCTTGAGTCAACCTGATACCGCCCCTGAAACTCCCTTGAAACCACTATGACACTCCTCTGAAGTCTCCTGATAATCTTAGAAGAACCTTGGAGCTTCCTGTAATGCCCCCGAGACTCCCTGGAATCCCATGAGAACCCATGAAACCATTTTGAAGCTTTATGATTCTCTTCTGAAGTCACAGGTAGCCCCATTGAATCCTTCTGAAAACCCATTGAAACGCGCCAGAATCCCCCTGGATCCCTAATTTTACCCTCATCAAATGCACCAGAAACCCCCTGGAACCACAATAAAACACTTTCTAAATTCTCTGAAATTCCTTCGAAGTAGCTGTATAAGGAACACACAGTTCTATAGCAGCTGCCGTCGGTACGGTCGCAGCAAATGTGCGCTTTGCAATTCGTTTTGTTTTTGCCATCCGCTTGTGCTTAGAAAGCAAACGGTACCGTAAAACGGGGTATCATTGATCAGCGGGGTAACATTGATCGGCTTGACCGACCTCATGAAATGTTCAAACAAGCATTTACATTGAATCCGTTTCTGCTATCGAATGGTATATCGTAATCTGCTATTATTCAGCTATCGAATGACATGTAATACACGACAATTGATTTTCATAAACAATGAAATAAATCGATTTTTCCATAAGTGTGTTTCGTAACGCAATGAGATACATTGTCAAAAAATCATGCATGACATGAATATTAGATACAATATGAGGTTCGAAATCACTGTGTTACTTCAATATGATATCCTAGAGTTGGATTTAATCACCAAAACTCTTATGAGAATACTATTTTTCAATAAAATATACGATTTATTACAAGTAGGCTATCAATTCAATCAAATTCCTTAAGCCATTGCCTACCTTTAGGCGTTATTTGCGGATTGGAGGATTTTAATCCAAAAATAATTCAAAAAGTACAACACTTGTAAGAATTTGAACAACATATTCGAAATCAGCGACCCCGAATTTAGTAAGTAAGGGTATTTTCAACACAAACGAATATTGATCTCTTACATGATCAATGTTACCCCAAACAAAATCAATGTTACCCCAACAAAATCAAAAATTAGACGAAAAAGCCTATTTAAACATGATTTAAAGTTTTATAATACTTTTTCGAGTAGCTTAACACATACTCAGAGGGCCAGTACCTGTTTTAAAAATATAAAACATGTGACGTTTGCTTTAACAAAAGAATTATTCAAGAAAGATCGAAAATTCTGATCAATGTTACCCCGGATTACGGTACGTGCTTTGTCTCCCGGTCGTTCACCGTTGTGTCGTTCGTCAGTGCTTCTGCGGTGTAATCGAAATGTGCGAGATAATCAATACTGCACAATTTCGCTTCCCTCCGGGTAGCCCTCGACCGTCATGGGCGGAGACAGCGATTTTTATGAAATCGTTGGATGTGGATTTGATGCAAATTCAAACGGTTTATAAAACAGCCAAGGACCGTTCGCTGTTCATAAAATTCTCGTCTATGGAAGCGATGAGGGAATGCTTGAGAAATAACACAAGAAATTTGTGTATACACACGGATTGACAGTAGAAGTGCGTATGTGCGTCGCTGGAGCTAACGTACAGTATGTTCGAATCTTCGATTTGCCGCCGGAGCTGGGCGATGACTGTTTGTCGTCGGAACTGGAAAAATATGGGAAAAAAGAGCAAGTAGTCAACGAAAAATTTCCCCCAGACTCGGGACTTGGTCATATTTTCAATGGCGTGCGTGGCGTGTTCATTGATGTGGAAAACGACATACCACCAGCGATAGATGTCGGAAACTGGAAGGGACGAGTATTTTATGATGGACTAAAGAATGTTTGTTTCATGTGTCGAGCGGTAGGCCATCGCAAGGATTCCTGCCCTCAACGTGAAACCCGGAAACAGCCGAAGAAACAACAACAGAAGGACCAGGGACCTCGTTCGTATGCTGCGGTTGTTTCAGAGGAAGACACGGTTTCATCAAATCGGAAATCATCGGAAGTCGAAATAATCGAAGTGTTGGAAGACACGGATCAGCTAATATCGAACGTATTGGAGGAAGAAGAAGAACAATCTGCCGTTTGCGAATCCGGAGCAGGCTCTGAAGACGAATGGCAACCGATGACCCAAATGGAGAAATTAGAGGAAGTGGCGAAGGCGATAAAAGGTGTAATGGGAAACCCGACTGCCGATCAACGCAGGGCTCAATTTGCAGCATCCGGCTCAAGCTCAGGATCCGGCCCTCGCGTGAAAAAGAAATGCGCTCGCAGAACTCTTTATTAGTTTTCAAATTGATCTTAGAATAAGAAATTAATCAACAAGAATATCGGCTCCGTAAAGTTTTTTGCTAAACACATGAGCTTAAAATAAACGACTTGGAAAAAAAAATAAGGAACACAAGCAGCACTAATAATTTGAATACCGAAACGGACTTCTCTCCCCAAATAATATTCTCTATAACACCCACATTCACTGTTGAACCGCTTATGAAGCCTCTCTGAAACCCACTCACAGCCCTCCATAAGCTGACTGTAATCCACCGAAGTCTCTCTGAAAAGCCCTCGAGACACCCCAAAATCCTTCATAACTTTATGGATTTCTATGCAACTCCCTTAAACCTAGTCGGATGGTAGGCACAATATGACCCATACATACATTACATACATTTATTTGTTCAACATCATTAAGACAAGACATAATCAACAATAGTACGCCACAATACTCGGTTTGTGGCTGCCGCTCTCCATCCTCGGTCGCGCCCAATGTTCGCCAGGTCACGCTCCACCTGGTCCGCCCATCGTGCTCTCTGCGCTCCACGCCTTCTTGTGCCAACCGGATCTGTCGCGAACACCAACTTTGCAGGTTTGTTGTCCGGCATTCTTGCAACATGCCCTGCCCACCGTATCCTTCCGGCTTTCGCCACATTCTGGATGCTGGGTTCGCCGTAAAGTGCAGCGAGCTCGTGGTTCATCCTTCTCCGCCACACACCGTTCTCCTGCACACCGCCGAAGATCGTTCTTAGCACGTGTCGCTCGAAAACTCCGAGTGCTTGCAGGTCCTCCTCGAGCATGGTCCATGTCTCGTGTCCGTAGAGTACCACCGGTCGTATTAGCGTTTTGTACATGGTGCATTTGGTGCGTGAGTGAATCGTTTTCGACCGCAGTTTCTTCTGGAATCCACAGTAGGCCCGATTTCCGCTGATGATCCTCTCCTCTTCTTGGCGTTACGTCCTCAATGGGACAAAGCCTGCTTCTCAGCTTAGTGTTCTATGAGCACTTCCACAGTTTTTAACTGAGAGCTTCCTCTGCCAATGAGCATTTTGCATGTGTATATCATGTGGCAGGCACGAAGATACTCTATGCCCAAGGAAGTCAAGCAAATTTCCTTTACGAAAAGATCCTGGACCGACCGGGAATCGAACCCGTCACCCTCAGCATGGTCATGCTGAATACCCGTGCGTTTACCGCCTCGGCTATATGGGCTCCGCTGATGATGCGCCTCCGAAATTCACGACTTGCGTTGATGTCAGCCGTCAGTATGCATCCGAGGTGGACGAATTCCTCCACCACCTCGAAAGTATCCCTGTCTATCGTAACATTACTACCCAGACGGATCCGGTCGTGTTCGGTTCCACCTACCAGCATGTACTTTGTTTTTGAGGCATTCACCACCAGTCCGACCTTTGCTGCTTCGCGTGTACAGCTCTGCAGTCTGCAACCGTTTAAAATGTTCTGGCGATAATGTCCATGTCGTCCGCAAAGCACACAAATTGACCGGATTTTGTGAAAACCGGTCCCCGGCTGTTGAACCCGGATCGTCGCATCACACCTTCCAGAGCGAAGAGTAGGCATGAGAGTCCGACACCTTGTCGCAGTCCCCGGCGAGATTCGAATGAACCGGATAGTTCACCCGAAACCCTTACGCAGTTTTGCACACCGTCCATCGTTGCTTTAATCAGTCTAGTCAGCTTCCCAGGAAAGCCGTTATCGTCCATGATTTTCCATAGCTCTGCGTGGTCGATACTGTCGTATGCCGCCTTGAAGTCGATGAACAGGTGATGCGTTGGGACCTGGTATTCACGGCATTGCTGGAGGATTCGCCGTACGGTGAAGATCTGATCCGTTGTCGACCGGTGGTCGATGAAGCCAGCCTGATAACTTCGCACGAACTCATTCGTTTTAGGTGACAGACGACGGGAGATGATCTGGGATAGCACTTTGTAGGCAGCATTCAAAATAGTGATCGCCCTGAAGTTCTCACATTCCAAATGGTCGCCTTTCTTGTGAATGGGGCAGATTACCCCTTCCTTCCACTCCTCCGGTAGCTGTTCGGTTTCCCAGATCCTGACTATCAGCCGATGCAGCCAGGTGGCCAACTTTTCTGGGCCCATCTTGAGAAGTTCAGCTGCGATACCATCCTTACCAGCTGCTTTGTTGGTTTTGAGCTGGTGAATGGTCCTCCGTTGCCGTGGTCTCCCGTGCCTACGTTCTCCATGCGATTCAGGTGCTGATCGAAGTGTTGCTTCCACTTTTCGATCACCTCCCCAGACAACCAGAACTCGCATAAAAATGCATAGATTTCATCATATTTTTACTAACACACCTCACAATCGCATAAATGTAAACCCTAATTGCAACCAAAGTGTAAAATTCACCGCAAAAAATTACTTTTCAATTCTTTTTAGCGATGCACAAAACTGAATCGCATAATCACACAAGCAAACTCGCACAACAACATTTGAACTCGCATTTACCGCGCACTGCGATGATTTTGCGGATTTCATCTCGTTATGACAGCTCTACTTGCATTAGTGTATCAATTAACTCGTACAAATGCAAAAGCAACTTTGTTTACGTTTACATACAAACTCACAAAAGCGAGAATCTATTATGCGTACATAATATGATTTGCAATGTGATAACAAGGAAAAAGTTGCCACACTGTGGTTTCGGTGCGGAGAAGTTCTTAATATTTAATGTGAAAAACCATCCCGTTGTGTTCATTAGCTGTTTTAGCGGAGCCGATGATAAAGTTTAGAAGAGTTTTTACCTGGTTATGGTAAGTATAAATAGCAGAACATCACTCTTAGCTGCGAGTTATTTGGACACGACAGGTAAATCAAATTAATTAGGAAGAACTTTGAGATGGATTAGAATGTCATCGCGATTAATCAGCTAGTTTCATAAGAATTGTGTGGTGTTAAGTGTAAGGTGTGGCTTGCTAATCCGAAGGTAATGAGTTTGACACTGGGAGCAACGAGAGCTATTTTTTGCCTAATAGAGGCAAGTCGCATAAAATGATTGATCACGTCGCAATACAGTACACATCGTTTATCGCAGAGGATATCGCTTCAGCTCATACAGCGTAATCCTTGTTCTGTCAATGCACGTATATCGCCTCCACTTTTGCACGCAAAAGGCATATTTGTAACATTTTATGCGATGATACTTTTACGGTTAGTTGAACGCATAACTCGAAAGTAAACTTCGTTATGCGTGTGAATTGGTTGTCTGGGTCACGTCCGTCCGTCAAGAGGCCTCCGTCTTAATCCCTGCATATTTCGGCTCGCGGCTCGAAGCCGTTGCAGGATGCGTTGAGCTTCTGATAGAACTTCCGTGTTGCTTGGGAACTGCACAGCAGTTCCATTTCTTTGCACTCCGCTTCTTCCAGGCGGCGCTTTTTCTCCCGAAAAAGGCGGGTCTCCTGTTTCCGCTTTTGTTTGTAACGTTCCACGTTCAGTCGGGTCCCTTGCTGCAGCATTACCGCCCTCGCTGCGTTCTTCTCCACCAAAACCGTTCTGCACTCTTCGTCGAACCATTCGTTCCGTCGATTCCGTTCCACGTACCCGATGGTGCTCTCGGCTGCGACGTTGATGGCTGCTTTCACTGTACTCCAGCAGTCCTCTAGAGGGGCCTTATCGAGCTCGCCCTCATCTGGCAACGCGGCGTCGAGATTCTGCGCGTATGCTGAGGCGACATCTGGTTGTTTCAGTCGCTCTAGGTTGTACCGTGGCGGTCGCAGGTACCGTATATTGTTGATGACGGAGGGTTTTGGGCGAAGTTTGACCATCACCAGATAGTGGTCGGAGTCGACGTTGGTGCCGCGCAACATGCATCTATCTGCATAATGAGTTTGAAGCTCCTTTGAGGCAACAAAGCTCAGGCAACGAAACAAAGCGATCAGCATGACTCTGGCACGGTTCGATTCGTATTAATGGTGGCTGTGTTTATAAGTTGAAAAGTTATAAAAATCAACTAGAAAAGTAAGAAAATGTATAAAGTGCTGATTTTTCATGAGCTGGGAAGAAAATCAACATGATAGAAATTAAACCAAATCAGAGTGCGGTGCAGCGTTGTCAACCCAACACATCAAGACAAGACAAAATTTGCCGGAACAGCTAGTCCTCTACTTAAAGCCCCCACAATACTGTGACCTCAGGGATCCCCCTTTGTAAAACCAGCTCTGAAAATAATGCATCGTAATACTGTAAGCCACCGAGGAATGTGAACCACTTCTCGATGGTAAATTAACCACTAAAATCCATTCACATAATTGTATCTCACGTCCAGTTTCTTTACAGAAAAAAAAAAACAAAATTAATTCCCATCAATAACGTCTTCGTTTCGTACGCCACACGAAATTCCTTTCCGTCTTTGGCTTGTCGTCCGCTCTGTTTCGAAGTGTCCACCATTCAACGCATTCCCGCTCTCGCGCAATCGTGTGGGCGGCTCGAATTTGTTCGATCGGTAAAATATGTGCCATTTTTCATTTTAAAAAGCACTCATAAATTCTGATTAAGCTACTCCGCTACACACCGCTCGCTGATCCCCGCTGATCACCATGGTGGAAAGAGAACCGACTGACGACGACGACGACGCCTTTCATCGATTTTCCCATCCGCGAGTGCGCGACACTCGTCGCTGCCTGCATCACTTGTTGAAGTCAATTTCCATACATATTTTACAACAATTTCACCGAACCGTGTGCCGCCTGCCAGTGTAAGTGTTATCGGGACAGCCATTACCACAAATTAGATTGCCATTTTCTGAACGCTTTTGGCTGTTAAATGAAAAAGAAAAAAAAAATCAGGAAACACACCATAAACCCTCGGAAATTACGACCCCAATCACAATGATCCAAATCGAATTTCGTAAAAAAAACATAAAAACGATAACGACGACGCCAAGTGCCAAAAACAACGAACAAATCAGAAATCAATTAGTCCGATCGTATCGGGCCCATCTCGCGAATCGCAAATCGCGATGTGATTGCCGTTGAAGGTACGAAGACCGGCGTACGAATAAAGTGCATGCAGCACGATTTGGGTGGTCGTCGACCTCGAATCGGGATCGGAATCGGTTCCGCCACAAAGGTAGATTTTAATCGAATCAGTGACGATGACGATGGAGATGGCGACGAAGCGGCGACTGTGACCGCAAGTGTAATATTCAATGTCGCGTCATTCACCTTCGATTGAATGCGATCGTTCGGTCGGTCGATGGGATGCATTTAATTCAAGTGTGCAATCAATGAGACCAGGATTGACAAGTGGAACAAATTGGAGGTATGAAGAGCAAAGTCGAGTCGCAGTGTGGGCGAGAATTCCTCGGGATCAATTGGTATGGTTAAAAAATTGATGTTATTCATGTCATTTTTATTCCAAAACTACAAAAAGTCTGTCCAAAATCAATTGAAAGCTTTCTGAATCTGATAATCAGTCGGAGATCAATTTTAAGATCATAAAATCCGTGTTAAAACAATTCTAGAATTCTGATATTTTTTCAAAAAGTCTAAATGCAATTATATATTATACTCGTTATTATTGAAAATTTAGTTGAAGTACAAGCTTATTGGAAAGGTAATTGTTTTAATTAACCAAACAAATTCGATATTTTCGGTCTGAGTATTCTTTGAAAGTTGATTATTCCCCAAGTAATGATTCTTGTGTGGCCTCAGCCTCAGACTTATTTCTATTGGCGTCATTCTTTTCTGCAGCTTTTCCCCGTCACCACATCGCTTATCGTAATGTGCTGAATCACGTTTCTCATATCCAATTGATCTGCAGTCAATACCCTCTATTACCAGATAGACCGTCTCGTTCAAAAACCCTATTGAAATGTCCCTTTCTACGATTGACAACCGCGCGCAGAACCTATTTGTTCAGACACATATGGGAGCTTCCCGCTGGGCTGTTGAGCTGAGGCCCCCAAGACTCTTGGTTTGGGGACTTCAAGTCGCGGCAAAACGTGAATCGACGCGACATCCATCCAAGGGACCTACCACCCCGGGACCAGCAGCAGAAGCCATTAATCTACATCGAATCCTCTTCTAGCACCCCCTGCGCAGCAACTGGAGCTTGACCACCTGGCGACCTGCAAGCTGGCGCCCATCATCGCGCCGTGGTAGCAAAGCAAAAATAAATCACTTGCTTACACACGAAGAGAAAACAAGCCCTGGCGACGTCGTCGGATGACGGACGGGTCTCCATCTCTATCATGCGCCTCAATTGACGATTATTTCTCCGAAAGATCAATAAATAAATCATCCATCCATCATATCTAAGCCAAAGTAAACTAATCAAATCGCAATTCAAAGTGAAATGATTGAAATTACCTTTATTATCTCGTCAGTCAACATTGCGTTGCGCTGGCCGCACCTCCACTTGCATGTTACCTTCAGGTAGTTGTGAGAAATCAACCGTATAGGAAGGAATCGAAGACGACCCGGGTGGAAGAGAATGACAAACTTGGCTATTTGTTTCGTATCGTAAGCGCGTAACCTGAAACTCCTACGCAGTTTTGAACAACACCCTGCATTTCTGTGATCAGTCTAGCTTGCTGCATGATTTTCCATAGCTCATTCCATAGTTCGATACTGTTGTACGCTACCTTGGAGTCGACGAACCAGTGATGTATTGGGACCTGGTATTCCAGGAGGACTTGCCGTACGATGAAGATCAGATCTTTTGTCTACCGGCCGTTCGTAGTAGTTTACCCAGCTTACTTCTTACGCACTTTTTCGATTTATGGTGAACGTTCGCAAGTTCTCATACATTGACTTGTCCAGTTTCTTGTGGATTGACCAGGCTCTATCCACTCCTCCGGTAACTGTTCGGTTCTACAGATCTCAATTATTATGGAGTGCAGATTTGTTTCCAACATTTATGAGCCCATTATTTTGAGTTCAGCAAACATACCATGCCAGTTGTTTTGTTGATTTTGACCTAGTAATTCACATCCATAACTTCCCTCAGCGTGGAAAGGAATGCACTCCCGTTCTGTGCTGCATTGGAGAACTAGTTTCATCCTCTCAAGGTGTCTGTCCTGTTGATATGATCAACAGGAGTAAAATGTTCATCACGACCGCAACGCTTTTCGCCACTTCGAGTCCGGTTTGCAAGATCCGATATGGATATAATCCGAAGCAGTCAATGACGTACAAACGCATAACGAAAGCAGATGATGTGAACAATTCCCACCAGCGATGTTGTTTGTCGCATGACAATATTCTGTGGACTGTTACGAGCCATGCATGCACAAGGCTATCATGGGAATAAGAGTGCGGCAACCGGCGAAATAAGACTGGCCCTACACCCCTGTTTGTGACATTATATATTCTGCCGAGTTCCATGCTGCAGTATTGTTACCAACCATATCAATATCCACTTTATGGATACCTAGTAGGAATGCTTTTAGGCTGTTCGAGGGTTATGAGCATTGATTCAGTGGCACAGTGCTCCGCTTACCGCCGTTGAACATCCGATGAGTCATCCATTCCGTCTGCTTGCGCTTGAGACGTCTATGGAAGCGGAAGATGATCTTTGGGTGCCCCAGCCAAGCCTTCTCTAGTAAGCCCATCGACTTCAATGGAATCCTGTCGGCCTTGAAATAATCTCAAGCACCCTCACTTTGATCAGTACCCAGCCCTCCGACTTATATCAAACACTGCATGACCTCGAAGCCACGATTCTCACCGGTGAGAACCACTCTACGTTACCAAGTCCCATTGAGTAGGATCCACGGAGGTGTATTCGGATAAGTTCAATGCTCGAAAGTAAAGATGGTCTGTGAATTTTGGTTAAGCTTAAGATGAAAAATCAGCCTTTGATTCAGTAAATGGAAAATCTTCCGCCGATGAGGCATCAATCGAACACCCGGCTCTGCATATCGCACAAAAGCTTTCCCAAGCTCGCGTTTGTGGCCAAAGCTCTTGCAGATGGTACACTGTAACTTTTTTTTATGCCAAGGCCAAGGGTTTTTGGTGCATAAATTAAACATGTTTATAAATCATTCTGTGCATAAACTATGAGTCAGGGCTTCAAGCAGGGAACTTCGTTCGCCAGAACAGGGTTTGCTCTTAGGTTTTTGAGATTGGACCGAGGGTGTTTTTAAGATGTTCCCAGGGAGCCCAAAAAAGTGGGTTCTAAGGGGCTTCCAGGGGCATTTCAGGGAATTGTTTCATTGTATTTTAGGAGCTTTTTGATGGCGCTCCGACAGGTTTCGATGACTTTTCAATAGTATTACGGAAATTTCAGGGACGTTTTAAGAGCAATTCAGAGGGGTCTTAGAAGCCTTTGATGAGCGTTAAAAGGCATTTCAGAGAGTGATACTGGTATCAGACCACTAAGGGGTCGCACGGTCCACGTCTGGGTGTCTGACGCGGCCCAGGGTACTAACGCAGTGGAAGGTGTGCAATGGAGTATTAGTTTAATACAACGAAACAAAAACAAATCGAAAAGAGGCAAAGTCCCACCACGTTGCGGTAAAGCGAGTGGTCCCCGAAAGGGAGACTAACACTCCAACAGAGCCACGCTTGTGGTAGCAGCAAAAGCTAATACTCCATCGCACACACTCCCTAGGTTAAGGCTGCAGAGGCGGAGAGCATCGTTGTTGGCGAGAGAGTAAAACGCACCTATCCCTATCTCCGGAGCCCGCACCGAACTCGACCACGAAATCCACAGGAGTCCCGTGCGATAACTCGAACAAGGAGGACGTTCATCTCCAAGTCGCAGTCGATCGTAGTTAATAATCGAATCGAGAAGTAATTTCGTGACTAAAGCCCACGGGACATCTGAGCCCAGAAAAGATCCACAAGGATTTGGATCCGAAATACAACCAAGATATCAGACCAAACCCCCCCTCCCCCCCCGCAAGTGCCGTTCTATTACTCCGCGCAGCCGGACCGACTATTGCAAACAGTGCGGAAACAAGCCCCCCTCATCGTATTTATAGAGGGTAGGGATACGTGTCGATATAGTTGAACCCGCAGAGCAAACGGCCCAGAGTGACCACATGGTTGTTCCAGTGTCCGGCCTTACACGCGGTCGAGAATAGTTGGGAATTGTGGGGTTTGTAGGGGAAGAACTGGGCTGGGCCAAGTGTGGAGTCAGTAGGCTCCAACCGATATTGTGGCAGTACAGATACTCGGTAGAACATCAACCGAACTTCTACCGTTTCAACTCGCGGAAACACGTTAACAGACCCGCCGGTGATTACTGCACAAGTGTTCTAGTGATTCGCCGGGAAAAGTTTGACAGTGATTCTCCGGCGGACCGTACACCAAGACGGCCGGATTACGATCTAGAACGGCGGTAAGGTGAAGTAACTGGTGGTACGAGTTCGGGAGTCCATTTGGTGGTGCGGTTTGCGGAGGGAAAATGCGAAGCTTTCGGTGTTCCTGAGTAGCCCCAACGAAAATGATCATAGTGCACTGGCAAAATTTGTAGATAATTGGCAATAAAGTTTAAAGCATGCTATTTGGTTATTCTTCTAAATCAAACGAATTTGTAATAGTTGTGGCATTAGAGAAAGAAGAGCTTGTTTACAGGTAAAACCCACAAATTAGGAAGCTGACCGGTGAGTAAACATTTGAGAACGGCTGTTTTTTAATTTCGTAGCTTTGGCTAGACTCCGGTCGGTAACAAGAGTTTCATGGGGTTTCAGGAACGTTTGAAGGGCGTTCAGAGAGGTTTCAAGAGTATTTGATAGCATTTCGAGGGCGCTTCATGGTGTTTCGTTTTTTAAGGCGCTCTAAGGGGTTTGAGGGGCATTTAAATTGATTACGGGGATTTCAAGGGCGTTTAAATGGGATTAGTCAGAAACCTTCTTAGGGTGCTCCAAGGGGTTTTAGGGTTTCAAATGGCTCAAACAGCAGAGCACCGGTATACCCTACGTAGCCAACTCCGAACCCTTGAACCACCTCTTGTATTGCTTATGCACTAGCCATTCACCAAGTCCACGCGCAACTCCTCTGTAGCTCCAAGACGATGTGGGTGATAGCACACATCCTCTGGACAAGATTGTCCGGAGTTGTGTCCTCCCCACATATGGCAAGCATGCGAAAACGCGGGCATACGGATAAAACGTGTTCCGCCGTTTACCCTAAATCTGCACAAACCGGACATTCGGGAGAAACCGCATGACCGGAACGAGTAGATACTGTCAGAAGCAACCATGGCCTGATAGGACCTGAGTCAGGTGGAATGTTATTACGCTTCTGATACCTCCATGATGTCCCCCTTCAAAACCTTTGGAAACTCTATGAGACCCCTGAAACGCGTGTGGCACCTCCAGGTGCCACCTTATATTCCCTGAAACCCCTTTGAGATCTTCAAAGCGTAACTCACTGGATCCGTTCCACACCATCTTAGCTAACTACAGTAGAATCACTTGGCATAATCCGGAAGCACACGATGAAGGCGACTTACTCCGCCAAAGCTCCTCTCCTCAATAAGGCAGCTTCACACTGACAACGTCGTCATGGTGCTGGCTGTCACTGATGACTTGCTAGGGGACGGACACGCAAGCGGAATAACCAGGGTTTGCAATTTTCGTTACAACGATATGAAATAAGCTGTTCTCACGACGGCGGGAGAGCTTATTTTCATTATTTTGCTTGACAAATACTTTTCCCCACCAGCACTTTTTTCAAGAGAAGCGATCAATGATAGCTAAAAATCGCTTCATGCCGCGGATAATTATTTTCGTTCTGTTTAATTTTCACTCACCAAATTTTCATGAAAATCTTTTTAAAGCCGATTAATAAAAATTGCCCGCGACGGGAATCGAACCTGGAACATTACTAAAAACAATTGCGACACGCGCACTCTTTCCACACCACCACACCAACCACACAGAGGATGTAGAAAATTAACTGCATAAAACCAATCATCGCCGGCGCCATAGGAGTCAAAGAAAGTCAACATAATCGGCCGACGAAGAGCAAACCAAATTCTCGCAGCTTTGTTAGTGAGTGAAAAAATGTTTTCACTCTCCTCTATGTGCGGGAAATTTCTCAGCTTTTCGCTGAAAATTGGCGTGAGAGTTCTATTTTCGTGAGAATGAGCGAAAATTCCGCTGGGAATAACAGTAAACTATGTTCACACCCCACATTCAAGTGTTCCTTTGAACCCCCTAAAACGCCTCTGAGACATTCTTATTCGCCCTGGTACACTCATGCGACCTCCTGAGACCCCCTCAAATGCCCCTGAAAACACCACTTACCTCTTGAGACCTCCTGAAAAGCACCTGAGACACAAGTATCTCTTGAAACCCAGATAATCCCTTCTTTACGACATCCTGAAATGCCTCTACAACCCCCTGAAGCATCCTAAGATTTCCTGGAACACCACTTGAAGTGCACCTGAGACCCCTTGAACCACCTGAGACTCCTGAGAGGTTTCAGTGTATACTTACTTCTAAACATCCCTTTCTATTACTCGTCTATCGAAACTGGCAATAAAATAAAAACAAAACAACGACGGCGCCAATACCATCAGAAGCCGCGCCAATGGCATGAATCACATAACTTATCAAATCGAATCCATTATCATATGACTTTCCCCCCTCCCCACCAACAAAAACTCCTTCCTTGAACGCGCATGTTCCGCGAGCGTGTCAAACTAGGTGTCAAACGTGTTTCACTTAGGCTCTTACGTGCATGTTCAAATTCGACAGCCCTTGGAGCAGAAATATGACTGCCAATGTTTGAGAAAGTTCTTTTTTATTTTCCAGAAAGTCTGCGCTGACTATCGAGCCGTTGTAATTACTAATTGCTAAATGTGGAACTTTTTTAAAATTTCCATCTGCGCATGATCAGTGAGGTTACCAATAGAACCAGCTGTAGGCTGCCCACTGTTAACCTGTTGTTGTCTTGCGGTTCTTGTGTTAATAGTTCAGGAACTATCATCCAATAAATTCTCCATTGACTACAAGACAGTTGAGAAATCGCTGTGAACGGAAAGCAACGGCAGCATCAGTGACACAGAAGATAAATGTGTTGTACACTGGAACCTCTTTTTATGAACGTGGCTGGGACTGCATAAATTAAAAATGTGCATAAATTAAAAAAAGTCATAAAAAGAGGGAAATCTATGCATAAATTAAGTTTGTGCTTCAATTAGACAATCTAGTTCGCGAGAACAGGTCTTGCTCCAAAATCCCCCTTAAACCTTTCCGGACCCCATGTAACGCACTTGAGAAGCTCCGAACCTCCCGAAAACTCCTCCGTAACGCTACCGTAACGCCTCTGAATCCCACCGAAGAGGCTCTGAAACGTCCTGAAATGCCTCCAAAATCCCCCTTAGACAGTGTTGAGGATACTCACTTGCAAGAGTGATACTCACTTGCTTGTATCTCAGTCCTGAAGCATGCTATCAAAAAATGATGTTTGAAGGGCTTTTAGATTGTAGTTTAATCTAAAAGTTTGCCGAATAAAGTAAAGGTCGCAGACGCATACCAGACCAGACGCATAAGTACGAGGTGAGTAAAAATCCTGTAATTCATACTCACCTTGTGCTCACAGCTCTCTCACGGTTTTGGTATGCGTCTGCGACTTTTACTTTATTCGGCAAACTTTTAGATTAAACTACACTCTAAAAGTCCTTCAAACATCATTTTTTGATAGCATGCTTCTGGACTGAGATAGAAGCAAGTGAGTATAACTTTTCGCAAGTGAGTATTACCAACACTGCCCTTAGACCCCCTTGGACCCCATGTAACGTACCTGAGGGGCTCCAAACCCCCCGAAAACTCCACCGTAACGTTTTCGTAACGCCTCTTAATCCCGCAGAAAATGCTCTGAAACGTTCTGAAATGCCTTCAAAATCCTCCTTAAACCCCCTCGGACCCCATGTTACCCCCCGAAAACTCCTTCGTTACATTTTCGTAACGCCTCTTAATCACGGCAAAAATGGTCTGAAACATCCTGAAATGCCTTTAAAATCCACCTTAAACTCTCTCGGACCCCATGTACCGCACCTGAGAGACTCAAAACCCGCCGAAAACTCCTCCGTAACGCTTTCGTAACGCCTCTGAATCCCGCAGAAAATGCTCTGAAACGTCCTGAAATGCCTTCAAAATCTCTCTTAACAACCCCCCGCCTCCCCCCCCCCGGACTCCATGTAACGCACCTGAGAGGCCTCAAACACCCCGAAAACTCCTCCGTAACGCTTTCGTAACGCCTCCTAATCCCGCAGAAAATGCTCTGAAACATCCTGAAATAGCTTCAAAACTCCCCTTAAACCCCCCTCCCTCCCCCGGACCCCATGAAACGCACCTGAAAGGTCCCAAATCCCCCGAAAGCTTCTCCGTGATGCTTTCGTAACGCCTCTGAATCACGCCGAAAATGGTCTGAAACATCCTAGAATGCTTCAAAAAATCCTCCTCTGAAACCAGTCTAAAATGGTCTGAGACTTCCTGAAATGACTCCGAAACCCTCTTAAGACCCACTCGGATCCCATGTAACACACATGAGACCTTCGGAAACACCCAAAATTGAACCTGTAATCTTCCTTTGCTCTCCCTCTGTAAACACCGCTTGGCCACCGTTGCAATAGTCCCCGTCATTATTAATT
The DNA here is from genome assembly GCF_035046485.1 of Aedes albopictus. NCBI lineage: Eukaryota > Metazoa > Arthropoda > Insecta > Diptera > Culicidae > Aedes > Aedes albopictus. Next base: position 290,215,254 of record NC_085138.1, on the reverse strand, counting down.
ATTCTTATACACAATATTGATTCTGAGTACCTTTCCCTACTTTTATGCAGGGCGTAAAAAAAGGTGCATAAAAATAACATGCATAAAACGAGGTTTTAGTGTACCGTAAACCGGGGTCAAATTGAACATTTCAAAACAACTTTTGCTGATAACATGAGTACCAATTCAAATATTGCCAAAAGAACATCTGAAAAATCAGTACTGGGTGGACCTCTACAAAACTACGTGGCACAATTTTTGTTCAACAAATTTTAACATAAAGTTAAATAAAAGGCTAACTTTTTCTAAAAACTTAAAAGTCCACACTCATCTGTAGGCATCCATGAACTGAACTAGGTTAAAACTTTATGATCATAACGACGTATCTATAGAGTTGCTAGAATGGAATTACAATTAAGTCCGCGATTGATCAATTTGACCCCGGTTTACGGTATATGAGACCATCCACGAACGATATTTTCGATAGGAGCATATCGTGTTCAATCGATCGATCAATGTCAGCGATTGCCCATTGCACCTAACTTTCGAAATCGTATTCTTTATTCACTGTTTAGGCCGGAACAAATCTCATTTTCTTCTTTTGTCACTTTGGTCATAGACTTGTCAAGGGGGGGGATGATAAATAATAAATGTATTTGATGAAAAATTAGACAAAACAACAACAAACAAACAAAAGAACAATTAGACAAAATCGTCAAACTCATCGGATTTGTTAAGAAAATTTCTCGACGACTCTGATTTCACCTTAAAATTTTTAAATTTCTTGAATAATTTATTTGGTTCCCTCCTCAAAATGTCGAATTCCAACAAAAATTCTCGAGGGGGGGGGGCGACATTAGAGAAAATCGAAATTTGTGTCAGCCTCACTGTTATTTGTCATAATAGAACGCCCTGCACTGTCTAGCAGAGGCAAGAGAGATAGCTGAACGACACCTACAGTTACTATGTGTTGCTTCTATCCACGTGAGGCACTGTGATCAAACCATGCTTGTATTTGAACATAAACACGCACACTAAAACCACTCAGCACCTAGAATGTGTAAGCCCTACTCATAAGTGCATAATTTCCAGACCACACAAAAATGTGTAACAGTTACACATTTACAAAAACAGCTCGTACACTCGTGCTCGTCTTTTCCAAGGTCTCTAGTAAACCTAGCTAGATTGCCGTACAATTTTTTTTGCGAATTTAACGATTTTGCGGACACAGGAGCTGATTTTGTTAATGTGCAAGTGTTACACATTTTTGGTGTAGTCTGGAAATTATGCACTTTAGTGCTGCGCGGCGTTAGCGTGCGGCTCTCGTGAACACAACTTTAGAACAGAACACGTTCAAATGCATCTCTGCCTTCCTGTGTGAGTCGTGGAAAAGATGAGGTGATCTTGGTCTCTAGTAGCAACGTACGTCATACTAACATTCCTCCCCTTCCTCGATGATCGTAAGGACGTGGCCGGCGCTGTTTTTGACTCAATGAAGATTAAGATTCTCGAAAATGTACAATGAGAGCGGTAGCTACTCCTAAACTCTGTTTGTTGGTTCCTCGTGCGATTCCGATTGTTCTGGTTAATCACGGAGTAGCAACTACGAACTGTACGGTCATCTATGATCTATGCTCATTTTTTTCACTGAATCGTGTGGATGTTTTAAAATCAATTTATAGTCTGCAAGCTATACAAACAACATTTGTAGTCTAGGATTATCCGCAGGTTAAACATTTGATCCGCCATTAATCAGCCTTCGTGAGAATAAGCCTGATATTCGCCGACAAAGTTCTTAGTCTGTTGAAGAGATCACTCAACAGTACCTTGTACGCCGGAAAAAGGGTAATCCTTCTGTAATTGACACACTCAAGTATGTTCCATATCTTGTGGATTGATTATTGAATGATGCCCCTTCTAGCTTCCATGCTTAAGAATGCCGACCGGGATCTTGTTCTTCCCAGCAGCCTTTTTGATGTTCAGCTTCTTGCCTCCTCAACCTCATCCAGTGTTGGTTGCTACGCTGTTTGACTAGTGAAACTAGATACTAGAATGAGTCAACGTTGTATGGAGAAACTTTTAATTAGATCGCATCAACCCGGAACTATGCTTTTCAATCTATCAACTGTGCAAAATTTGGAAGTGATTGGTTGCGTCCCCGTATTTTACATTGCGATTGAAATTTGTATAATTTAGTATGGGATGCCAAATCTTGATCTCATTTTGCAATTCCCTCCCACCCGGGATTCCGTCAGTACACTACGCGCTGTGACACGGCGGCAGCAATCCACCAATCCCATTTACCCCGGTTATAAAGTCATCGCTCAGGGACTTCAATGAATTAATTACGATAGCCAGTTTATCTCCGGTGCAATGGGTACACGCATGCGCATGTACCTATTTATGCTACTACATACTACGGGTCGTACAAAATTCATTGCCCATCAGGAAGAAACAAATATGTGCAATGGATGAGAAACGCGGTCCCCGTTCGTTTTGTTCAAGCTATGCTGGTGATTTCGCTGACGGCACGACAAGACGATAGGAGATAAGAAGGCAGTGACTGTGAGGACACGAGGACGCACCACCGGGAGAAACGGGTTCGTTCGGTCGTATGGTAACCCGGGTTTAAACTAGGTACCTAGTTGAATTAAGGCGCTCTGAATGATGCATGTCGAATTATTTTGAGTGATTTATTGCTCCACTGGTACAAGCCACGTTTTCTTCCCAGGCCAAAATGGAACGGAGCATCACTGCTCTTGAGTGAAATAGATTGCCGCGTGTTCAGGTAAAAATCGTTAACTGATGAGTGCCTGATTAGATCCAGTTGAAGAGCGGTGGGAATTCGAAGGGGTTGCATTTTGTTCTTATGGGTGCGTTTTTTTTGTGCTCGTGGCTAGTTTTGATGGTTATTTGAGCCAGTTCTTTTAAAGATTCAGACCAATTGTGATTGAACGTCTTACATATATTCGAATTCAAAATTACATATGAGAAATTTGCTAGCCGATTTCTGCTCTTGTAGAGTAATGCATTGTTTTAGGACAATTACATTGTCAACCGTGATGATGACTCGTGACTTCTAAAGCAACACGTAAAGGATGACCGAAAACAGGGTTCGACACTTTTTTACCCGGCTTGGACCCTCCGAAATCATTTCGTAAAATCATCACGTCATATTCGGAGAAACTCACTCTGGGGTGCGCAGGCAAGTCAAGTATGCGCAGCAGCAACCAGCCACACGTTACCCCGGTTGTCATCGTTGTTGAATGGGTAAATATTTTAAAAGATTGCTCCGAAGACGAACGCAACGCTACTTTTCTCTTGATCTTTCGCCCCGAATTCCAGTCAGTCCGAGAGCGAAAAAAATGGATCCGTAACAATGAGGAATCCTTTTGACCGAATGTGGTTCGTCGTTGAGGTGCGGATTGGGCCTTATTTACATGCAACGGTTCGTATCGAATTGGGCCACAAAGATGGAAAAAAGGTCAACAGCCCAGCTTGGCAGAGAGTTTTTGTGAACCACTTTGGGAGAAGTGCCGGCTGTTAAAAATTGTAAAGATTTTTTTTTTGCTTGAGTGTCCTGTTCAAAGTGTCATGTCGAGACAATGATTAATTATTATGGTTAATGCGATAATAGATGTCAGGCGACGTTGAATGAGGCATGGATAATTTTTGCATCAGAAATACAAAGATCTGTGAAACAGTTAGAACTTCAACTGGTTTTCTATTATGTTTGTATACTTAGTAATTCCAGAGCATTGTAGTACATAGACTGAAGGTGGTTGAAATATTGATTTCTTCTGCGTTTATTATCTTGCTGTAAACTGTCTTTCGTGGACTATTGGTATGCCAAAGGAGATTATACTGTGGATCTAATTAGCTGGTTTTGCTTATAGCCTATTTCAGAAACTTTAAGTACACCAACGATTGACTGCCATTTCAATTTCAGCACAATATCCAAAAAAGTGTCTTCAAGCTTTTTATAGTAAGCATTCTAACGAAGCAAATAAAACCAACTTTGTTGATGTTTCTTGAAAAAGTTGGAAATTAGGGCTCTGAAAACCAGATGATTAAAATTTGAAGATGCACAAAGTGGTCAATATGTACATATAGCACAGTAGAGAAGTAAAAATCTCACAAGTAAAATATTCGATTTTCAAACACAATGAAAGTTACTGTGTCGATAAGAAAATATATTTCTTGATTGGTGAAAGTTTTTTTTTCTGGAATATTTAATCAGGAACCATCATTACGGGCCTTCTCAATGAAAACATTTTTGTTTCAAATTTCTCAACAAAGGCTACAACAAACGTTAAACAAACGAATGTATTGACTACTGCTTGCTGCATTCGTTCTTATGGTATGCCAAGCTTTGCCATCTGAAGGATCGAAGACACTAAAAAAATAAATTTATTTAAATGAAATATGTTCAGAAAAGCTAAGGAAATGTGTGGTAGTTCTTATGTTCCGAAGAATACCTTAAAAAATAAGAAACTTGATGTTAGAAAAAATGTTGGGGAAATTCATTCATCGATTTTTTCCAGATTTGCAACTTGTTAATAAAGCGAATATGAGAAAAAAGTTAAATAATTTTTGGCATTTAGTGATAAACAATGTTGAAATCATTAAAAAACACCTTTGTACAAATTCAAATATGGAGAATGAAGTTATTTGTTAGATAATTCGACTGTTCTTCAAAATATTATGACAATTGAAAGGGAATACAAAAATGTGGATGTATTCTGAAAGAAGTTGTCAACACAGTTCATTTTATTTAATAAACAAAGTGTATTTATATTGCTGAAACAGTCTATATTAGCCTAATAAGCCTGCTTCCCACGTACTGTCAGTAGTGATGGCGCGCCCTTAGTTTTGGCCATCATAACAACTGCAGTAGTACACCTTGTTCACCTCCCCTTCTAGGAGGTTTTTTTTATAGAATGAGGAAATCTGTTGGTTGGCAATACCTTAGAAAAACCTTGCCTTGCCTCACTGTCAAACGTCAGCTATCACATATAGCTGTCCTCTAGGGGGGCAACTCGACTAACTGTTGGTCGGTCCGTCATTTCCTCTGGAGGTAGAGTACGAATGTAGATTCCGTAACCGACACGGCGTTCCACTCTTCCACCACCTTACATATCCTCTTTGCTATGTATCCCTACCGCATACCTCCCATATGCTCGACCTCTGCTCCGCAAATCGCGGGCAGTGGAAGAGCACATGTTCCGCGGCCTCCGCCCTATTTGCACACTCCGGACATGAGGGCGAATCTACATGCCCAAACCTGTGCAAGTATACCACCTAAAGCACCCATCCCAGTAAACATTTTGGTCTGTATAATTTTTGTAATACATATGCATATAAGAACCAACATACTCCTATAAAGTGCACGAAATGGCTATATACGTACCAAAGTGGAGGCCATATATATACTTCTGACGACTTGCCTTGACTTCCTTTGAACAGTAATATGATGTCCCAAAGTATCGTCGGAAAAATAAAGACGACTTTCAGTGATAAGTAATACGATGTCCCATATTATAGATGAAAAGTAAAAAAAAGTGCATTGCCGGTATCCAGCATTGAACACAGAACCTCGAGAATCCAACACCGTACCTCAGTACCAACTCATCTTTGTTGGAGAAATATGGAAATTTGGCCATCTTAAACTTAAAGCTTGCCCGTATCATAAGCCTGGTTATTTTCCCAATGGTGCTGATGCAGACTTGGTCGCTATTTTCTCTAAGTCTTTGCGACTTCATTTCGTGCTTTTCAGACCTGATGTGTAATATTAAAATCTGTCAGATATACAACTTCGAACGATTTAAGATTGCGCTTTATGCTACTAGTCTTGTTTACATATTAACAGTGCCGTCGCGCTCCAGCCGTCGTCGTCGTCCGTCGTCGCGGAAAAATGTTTCTCGCGAATTATTTTCGTTTCTAGTGGAAAGCTGCGTTTAACATCCAGAATATCTAAGTGGAGCGGTCATCGGCAGCAGAGAAAACAACAACGTTTTGGTAAGGTGTGCGCTGTATGCCTGGAAAAAGAATGTGCAGATTAGAATTCCTCATCCAAATATCATACAGCTGGAGAAACGATATGCAGCACCCAAGCATTTGAAAGGATCAAGTGAATATCATCCCCAATTTGGATTTCCGGCTAGTTTCTATCATTTTGTGTTATAATTGCAATCAAAGGGTGAACAATTAAGATTTTTTTGTGTGGTGAAAACTCGGGTGAAAACGGATTCGGGAACGGCGGCGCGGTAAGCAGGATAAGTGCCAAATCGTGGGTGGCATCGTACCGGTTGAAGTGATGTGGGGGAGCGGGATTGTGCTATGCTAATTGCATTGACTGCTGATCTGTTCCTTGCGTACATGTACTACAAGGGTGTGGAAATTAAACATTTTGTCATGTAAGTATTTTTTCAGTCCTGTATTGAAAACCAACAAACTTCCGGCGGAATCGCAATAATGATTTATGTTCACTATCGTCTTGGTTTGTTGGGTGACAATTTCATTGAAGTCATTACGATTGCGCTCATTGCTTGTCTGACTTGATATCTGATATAGCATGTTTATTGACTAGTTACGATTTTGATTTGCTCTATTTGCGGCTTCTGCTGTTCATACTACTGCCCATCGTAAACACATCGCAATACTGATTTCTATATAAGTTTTTTCGATATTATTGCTGCAACACTTATCATTTTCTGCGATTTCGATTTCTAACAGAATAAAATACGATTTTGAATGAATATCGTTTTACGATACGTGGTTTACTGGGATGGCCCGACAGTAACTGTGTCAGGCGAAAGTTCACTTCGCCATGGGGCCTACATATCCACCGGGACACGCTCGGTATGAGCCTGTGTGTCCACCTACCCTTGGTCGAAGAGTCCCAGACTCTCTGCCATTTCATCATGGACGAAATTCTGGCGTTTCGTCGCGTACCTCTTGTACCTCTTTCTTCGTAGCAATCAACATCCACGGCCAGCACCAGTGCTATCGGCATCATGTCCGCTAGCACGCATACCGCGTCTTTCGAGACGGTTCTGTATGCACTGGCCACCTTAAGACACATTAGCCTGTGTGTGCTTTGTAGTCTGTCTACATTTCTCTTCACGTTCGACCATGCCGCGACACCTTACCGTAGTATGGACACCGTTACTGACACGAGCAGCTTTCGCTTACTCGAGACAACTGCCGAACTGTTTGACATCATCCTAGATAATGCCATAATCGCCACGCGCGCCCTCTTACAAGCATACTCGACATGACTACTGAAGTTCAACTTGTCGTCGACCATGACTCCAAGAAGCTTCAGTAAGCGACACTACTTGATCGAGCACCCGCCCGTGGTGACTACTGCCTGTTTTGCAGACTTGCGGTTGTTCACCACCACCACCTCCGTTTTGTGCTGTGCAAGTGTCAGTTGCCTCGACCTCATCCAGCCTTCCACTATGTCTATCGCATACGCTGCCGTCAATTCAACCTCTTCAACCGACTCGCCGTATATTAAGGGTATGCGGTATACCGAAATATTTCGCCAAATACACCTCGAAACGAAATTCCGCGGAATTCCACGGAATTCAACTAGGCGAAATTTATGATTTTGAATTTCGTTTCGTTTCGTCAAATTTTAAAAATTTCGCCTTCAAAAAATATACACTCAAACCTCCATTTAGGTAGGATCCATTTAGGTAAAATCTATTTAGGTCCCTCCATTTAGGTAACGTTACCTAAATAGAATTTGGTTGTGTTCAGAACAGTTGGAGTATTTAAGATTGATGACGTCATACCCGACATTAACCTATCATTCACCTGTTTTTATTTTGGCCTCCAAACCCAACATAGACCCAACAGTTGTTCGATGTTGGTCCAACAGTGGCCCAACATACGATAAAAATTTACCCGACATTGACCCGACATTCAACAATTTTTCAGTCTGGCGGAATTTTTCAGGGTTTTTGTGTTCCGTGCCCAGCTAGTCATTTGCATGACAATTCTCACCTGAGACCCTCCAAAACCCCCTAAAACGCCCCTCCCCTACAGAAACTCCCTTGAAAGTCCTCTGAAACTCCGCATGACCATCTTTTAATCTCCTATTCGAGTCACTCTCCCAAGTTAAACTTCTTTGCAACCTTGTACTCCATTTAGGTAACGAACTGAATCCATTTAGGTAATGAATCCATTTAGGTAAAATTCTATTTAGGCAGTCCCGACCCATTACCTAAATGGAGGTTTTGGTGTAATATGACGAAATTAAACGGAATTCCGCGGAATGTCTAATAAATTTCGAAAATAATTTTATAATGTAAATGTCAAAATCATCTATCGGAGTTCTTACTAATCTGAAATTACTGAAAAGTGTTATAAAATAATTTCGAATATCGAGAAACAAACCAGTGCCAGGCTGAAAGTCTCTATAATAAAGACAAAACAAATCTCGAATATACCTCTTATCCAGGATCTACCATAAACATATTTTCCAGAAGCCCAAGTAACACACTTATCACAGTCACGGTGGCGCAGGTTATTGTTGCGCAGAGTCACCGTGACTTTCTTTTAAAAAAATAACACATACTTGCTAGAAGTAAGTTACAGTGACTTCTGTGCAACAAAAACCTGTGCCGCCGTGACTTTTCTGTGACAAGGCAAGTGTGTTACTTGGGAGGATGCTTTTAATGCGGAGCCATAAATAATATTTTGGTTAAATTTCCTGATGAAAACAAATATAAAAAAAAAATTAAAAAAATCATTTTAGATTCTCGATAAGATTTTTTAGCAGAGTTATGGGAAATAACAGGATTAGATGCTATAGGATGTTGGTTATACTAGCAAAAGTTTTAAGAAAACGTGGAGATATATCTATAAAAGTATTGGAAATCCCAGGAGAAATCGATGCGGGCACATTTGGTAGAAGGTTTGTTCCATGGAAAAGTTTCTGGATAAACCCATTTAAAATAGATTAAATTTCCACTGGAACTCTTAAAAAAAGATTCACCATTAAGGCGAGGAATGGACCTCAAATGGAATCACTCAAGTAATTTCCGTTCAGTACATTATTTTCCCATTTTTAAGGAATTCTATTTTTTTTTTAAGTTAATTTCTGAAGACATTGATGTAGGAATTTGTAGCGGTGTTCTTAAAGTTTTTCAAGTACACCTGCAGGGGATCATACTGATATTTTTGACGAATTTCTTTACAGACTTTCAGGTTTGATTTGAAAATGCCGAGCACGACAAATGACAACTCCGCCATGCGCCCAGCCAACTTTTTCGCTAAGGGAACCCATTAAGGACAAACGTCCTAAAATCCCGCTTCAACAGTGCATCAGAACTTCAAATGCACAAATCTCAAGAAGCAAGCTTCAAACAACAGGGAATTTCATTATTCTGTTCTTGCTCACTTGTAATAAGCTTAAAATAAGAAGATCAGGTGCGCTGGTTTTGTTTATGAAGAGATTTGTGCCCTCGAAATCGTGAGTAGGTCCCAAAGTCGGCCATTGTGGCGGCCATTTTGGGATTCTAACAAGTCTGTCCTTAAACAGTTTAAGTTGCTGCGTAGAGTCCAATTTCGTGTTTAGGATTCGAGAAAGTTCTTGAGCGATTCCTGGCAGAGACTGTCTTTTGAATTGTCATTCCTTTAGAACTGCGTACTGCGATCGAAGAAAAACGGTTGCCTGAGCGATTCAAACAAGGAATTTCTCATGCATCAAGATAGGCCGAAAAAATCCTTCTGAACTGCAAACTGTCCTTAAACCATAACTTTCTGCTATTTGAAACATTTCATGAAAAAGCGAATGAAATAATCAAAGATCATTAGTTCACTGAACGCCGTTGATGCCTCGAAGGGTCCAGGTCCTGATAAGCTTCCGCCTGTTTTCATTAAAAAATGTGCAGAAGTACTTGGGCCTCCGGTTTGCCTACTGTTTAACCTATCCCTGGAACAAGGCGTTTTTCCGGATGTATGGAAACTGTCTTCAGTCATTCCTATACACAAATCGGGCAGCATTCATAATGTAGAAAACTACCGTCCAATATCGATACTATGTTGCTTAGCTAAAATCCTGGAACTTCTTATTCATGATAGAATGTATTCAGCCGCAAAACCGATATTTTCCGAGTTTCAGCATGGCTTTGTGAAAAATCGCTCAACCGTAACGAACCTCATGAGCTACACGAGTTTGTTGAATACCAGCCTTGAAAAGCATTGCCAAGTAGATAGCATCTATATAGATTTTGCGAAAGCTTTCGATAAAGTACCGCACGCCTTAACGCTGGAAAAGCTTGAGAAATACGAATTCCCTCAGTGGCTCATAGCTTGGTTACGTTCTTATCTAACTGGTAGATCCGCTTTCGTTAAACTGAACTCCGCGAAATCTGACATTTACACCACGCCTTCCGGAGTGCCTCAGGGAAGCCATCTGGGCCCGTTAATATTCATCCTGTTTGTTAATGACCTCTGTCACCGTATAAGTTCTCACCGCCTTATGTTCGCAGACGACTTGAAAATGTATAGGATCATCAGTTCCGTCGTCGACTACATTGCTCTGCAGCAGGACATTGATACCGTAGATAGCTGGTGTGTATCTAATGGTATGCTGTTGAACGCTGGGAAATGCAAAATAATAAGCTTCCGAAGATCTAGGCCTCTAATTAGCTTCGAATACACTATAGACGGAGACAAAATTGAACGTGTTGAATCTATAAAAGATCTCGGAGTGATTATGGATTCGAAGCTAAAGTTCAACGAACATATATCTCTGACAACGGCTAAAGGTTTCTCGCTGCTAGGCTTCGTTCGTCGTAATGCCGCCGATTTTGATGACGTGTACGCTCTCAAAACCTTGTATAGCTGTTTTGTGCGTAGTGTACTCGAATATGCTGTGCCAGTTTGGGCACCTTATCATGAAACTCAGATACAATGTTTAGAACGAGTTCAACGCAGTTTTTTGAGGTTTGCGCTAAGAAGGCTTCCATGGAATGACCCGCGGAGACTGCCACAATACGAACAACGATGTCAGCTGATACGACTGGAAACTCTTCGTGAAAGACGTAAGTTCCTACAGATGATGTTCGCATTCGATATTTTATGTGACCGTTTAGACTGTCCAGATCTTCTACATCAAGTCAATTTCTATGCTCCGGCTCGTCGTTTACGTCACCGACTATTGTTCTGGATTGCTCGGCATTCCACAGCGTATGGTCAGCATCACCCGTTTGAGAGATGTGTTTGTTTATTAAACAGTGTACCGTGGTTTGATTTTAATTTAAGTAGAACGACTTTTAAAACTAGGATTAGGCAATTAATTTAAGTAACCAAACAATCTGTACAGCTATAGCTGAAGATGAAGTTAATAATAATATATGCCTTGGTGATCGCGACGTGTAATCAGTATAATCTTTAATCAGCAGTTTACACTGTTAAGTGCATACCCCTATTTAATTCGGTAAAACGTTCGTTAGCTGGATTTTATCAGGATATTCGCCAACAAACTCTGACTAGTGAACCTTTTTTTTAATATGCGTAAATATGAAAATTTGGTTCTTATTTTTTCATCTTTAGTAGCAAAATAAGTCATAGGCAAGTTTATTTTGGGACCTCAAGTCATTCACCTGAAGGTTAAACACACACTGGTTTTATAGGGTATTTTCTGAGAAATTCAAGCATCTATCAGCTTCTTTGAAGATTTTAGATTACAGGTTTTCTCAGGAAGATACGCTATTCACAGAGCATGATGGTAAACATTTAGTTTATGTTTCTTATCATATGCTTCAGAATTATGATAATCAATCAGCATTAGAGCATCTTATAGTGCTTTTAATTCTGGCACTGCAGTCTTGGGGAATGAAAACGAAAATTTTAGATTTTTCCCAACATTCGACTCGTATTAGAGTCTCCTTCAGGGGATATGACACGAATGCCACAATAATGGTAAAGTGTCGTTAATAAATAGTAATAATAATAATGATTCAGGGGATAATTCAGGCTAACCGTTTTTTCGATTGAGGTGCCACAGAACTGTTGGTGTCTGAACTACTGAACATCCGTTATTTGAATATGAAATGAAACGTAGCGGTTTTTCTTAATTTCACTTAATGAAGTAATTGATTTCTTTGCACTACACCTTTGGTAGAGATACCGTTTGGTTTGAAGATGGTGGTTCATTTGTAGTTCGAGCATTTTATAACATCATCGCAATGCTGCAACGTATTTATTAAGTCATTGGAGCAATCTTGTTAGGTTATTAATGTTATTGTAGAAAATTTCAATATCTGTGATTGAAAATTGTAAAAAAAATAGGATCTGGGACAATTTGGGCAGGAGGACTTATTAAGGGCACTTTGCGCGCTAACACAGTCAACTTTGCACCAATTGACTTGATTGTTCGTATGCAGTGAGATGTGTACAATATCTAGTTACGTTCAAAATTTCGAGTAAACTGGTCCCCTTGCACAAATAGTCTTAAGGGAAACACAATTTATGCCACCGGTAGGAAAAAATGCAAACACACAGCATCAATTTGCACAAAATTTATATAACTGTAAAATTCCGCGGAATTTTTACGAAAATTTCGTTTCGTTTCGAAAAATACCGAGTGAATTCTGATTTCGTATCGATCTCACGAAACATTTTTGAATTTCGTTCCGTTTCGTTCCGCATCGCATCATAATTTTTTCATACCGTTTCGTTTCGTATCGCTTTGAAAAAATCTTATACCGCATACCCTTACCGTATATAAACAGGGTAATGTCGTCAGCAAAGCCAACCAACTTTACTCCCGTACTGTTTTTGGCCTTCATCGATGTCGTAAATCAGCACCCTGTTCTGGAAGTAGCTTTCCAGAATACGCCTAAGGCAGGCCGGGACTCCTATGCGTGATATGGCGCTCACTATGGCAGCCCAGCTAACACTATTAAGGCGTTTCTAACGGCTAGCGTGACGATCGCGCAGTACCGTATGCCTCTCCTCTTTTTCTGCAGCGCAACTTCGGCCATTCCAGACCTAATGGCATCCGCTGTCGATCTGCCCTTTCGAAAGCCAAACTGACTGTCTGATAGTCCCGCATTGTCCGTTCTCTCGGTGTAGACCAATAACCTTAACGGAATGATTCGCTCTAGAAGTTCGCCCGTGTCTAGTTAGCAGATTAGTCTAGATGCCGACGGGTCGCCTGGAGGCTTCCCGGGCAATAGAATCATTTTTTGCCTTTTCCACGTATTCGGAAACTCGCCTCTATCCAAATATCTCTGCATAGCCAGTCTGACCATGTCAGGGCTAGTCTAGATGGCCGCTTTGATAGCCACCGCCGGAATGCCATCCGGACCCGGGGCCTTGTTCAGCTTAGGCGATTTCGCAATTGCGGCTAGCTCGTCATTTGTCAGTGGGGGAGATGGTCTTGCGGCGTGGGTACCCATGGTCTTACCTCGTGGTCGGGAACAACGTTTCCACTATCCTCTGCAGCTTTACGGGAGAGCGTTCCGGTGGTGCAGATGTACCTTTCGGTTTTGCACATGACTACCCAGTAGGCAACTTCCCAGGGGTTTGTGTTGGCCGTCTGACAAAGATCAACGAAGCACGCCCGCTTACACGCCTTAATCTCTTTCTTCAGTGCCAATTTTGCCGCCCTGTACGCCTGCTCTCGCTTCGTTCTCAACTCATCTGTCCGGGCTCTTTACATCCTTCTCCTTGCCCTATGGCAAGATGCGCGGAACGCCGCGATCTCCTGGCACCACCAGTATACTGATCTTCGTCCATTCCTGGGTATGGATCGTCTTGGCATTGCCGCGTCGCATGCTCGTCTCAGGATACCAACTAGACCGACGCTAGACAGGTAGTCGGTGTTCTGCTCCATGAGCAGTCGTTCCACAAATGCCGGCTTATCGAAACGCGAAGTTAGCCAACCTCGGTGAGTGTCGGTTATCCTCGACTGCTGCCGTCCATCGCCATATTCGATACTGTTTCGAATCGCCTGGTGATCACTATGCATGTACCCGTTGTCAACTCTCCAGTCTGCGCTAGGGTTACGACCCGGGCTCCAGAAGGTCACATCCATGATGGACTCCGCACGGTTCCTGCTATAGGTGCTTGTACTGCCTGCATTCGCAACCTCGACGTTCAATCCCTCCATAGCCTCGAGTAGAGCCCAATCTCTCGTTCGAAGAGTGACTGCCCCACTCCACCGCCCACGCCTTAAAGTCCCCACCGATGACCAAGGGACTCAATCTTACTAGTGCGCTTACCAGTGAATCTAGCATGGATGAGAACTGGTCTATCGGTCACCTGGGTGGGGCATAGCAACTGCAGTAGTACACCCCGTCGATCTTCTCTTTCCCTTGATCCGGCTGGTCACGTTTCTCTTAGGGTTGGCCTGTCGGGGCTTAGTTTCCCTGCCCCTTACGCGTTTCGCAACCGACTTGGGAGCCTGGTTGCTCACGCTGGCCATCGCTTACATCCTATTCTGTTTTTCGCCCGCCTCTACCGGACGCTTCTAGCCCCCAGGGGCCGCGTCTCCTCGACAGGTTTTGGCCATGCAGCTCGAACCGTAGGGCAGTTTGACCTGTCCGCTTCTTTGCTCGCGTCAGACGTAAGTACTCCGCTCCTCGACCAGGAGATCGTACTCCTTGTTGGCTAAAGCTAGCGATCAGTGGAAGTCAGGTATACTATGGGCTCCAGAAGAAGCTGCGGTCTAAAAAGATTCACTCACGCACCTTTTACAAAACGTCAATAACCTCTACGGACACGAGACATGGACCATGCTCGAGGAGGACCTGCAAATACTCGGAGTTTTCGAGCGACGCGTGCTAATGACGATCTTCAACGGTGTGCAGGAGAAAGGTGTGTAGCGGAAAAGGATGAACCACGAGCTCGCTGCACTTAACGGCGAACTCAGCATGCAGAAGGTGGTCAAAGCCGGAAGGATACAGTGGACAGGACATGTTGCAAGAATGCCGGGTAACAACCCTGCATAGCTGGTGTTTGCTACTAATCTAGTTGACACAAGAGCACGATAGGCGGACCAGGTGGAACGTCATCTGGCGAGCATTATTGGGCGCGACTGAGAATAGAGAGCTTGATGGAGAGCGGCAGCAACAAACCAAATATTGTGGCCTAGGTAGGTACCGTAAAACGGGGTATCATTGATCAGCGGGGTAACATTGATCGACTTGACCGACCTCATGAAATGTTTAAACAAGCATTTTACATTGAGTAATCGGTTTCTGCTATCGAATGGTATATCGTTACCTGCTATTATTTAGCTATTAAATGACATGCAATTCATGAAAATTGAATTCCATAAACATTGAAATAAATCGATTTTCCTATAATTGTGTTTCGTAACGCAATGAGATACTTTGTCAAACATTCATGCATGGCATGAATACTAGATACAATATGAGGATCGAAATCACTGTATTACTTCAATATGATATCCTAGAGTTGGATTGAAAAAATTAAACTTTTATGAAAATCCTATTTTTCAATGAAATGTACGATTTATTAAAAGCAAGCTATCAATTCCTTATGTCATTGCCTACCTTTAAGCGTTATTCGCTTTTTGGAGGATTTTAATCCTAAATTAACTCAAAAAGTACGTAAGTTGTAAAAAATTAGACAACATATTCGAAATCAGCGAACCCGAATTTAGTAAGTAAAAGTATTTCCAACACAAACGAACATTGATCACTGACATGATCAATTTTACCCCAAATCAACAAAATCAAAAAAGCCAATTTAAAAAAAGATACTACACCGTCTTCAACCAGAGGTTGTACAGACTGAATAAGCACTTACATAAGACAACGGACAACACACATAACACCCAGTGGCCCAGTGGAGAATTTTCCGTTCGACGAAAAGTTTTCCCCGACTGGAGTGGGAATCGAACCCACACTCCGAGGCTTACGAAATGTCTAGATGGCTGATGCCTCTAGCCGCACGGCCACGAAGCCCACCATGTTTTAAAATATTACAATACTTTTTCGAGTAGTTTTTTACATACTCAGAGGGCCAGTACTTGTTTTAAAAATATAAAACATGTAACTTTTGCTTTAACAAGAGAATTATTTAAGAAAGATCGAAAATTCTGATCAATGTTACCCCGGACTACGGTGCTATTGTTGATTATGTCTTGTGTCTTAAATGTGATGTTGAGCAATCACCAAACGATTAAGTTGTGCACTTTGGGGCTGTCCATAAACCACGTGGTCATTGGGGGTGGGGGTTCGGCCAATGACCATTTTGTATGGACAAATAAAAATTTTTGTATGGACTAATGACCACGCGGGGGGGGGGGGTGGGGAAGGGGGGGGGGGGTGTGGTTTGAAAATTCCCAAAAAAATGACCACGTGGTTTATGGACAGCCCCTTTTTGATTCGTTAACTGGAATACTGATCAACCCATTCACTTGATTGAATATTCAACAACTCTCCCTAAGCAGCACACATGTCAAAAAAGAGTGTGCAGCGCAGGTTTTTGGTTGTACAAAAGCTACATTCATGTAATTCTAACTCAATGGTAGAAAAACTTTGGATAACTCCTGTGCAACCAAAAACCTGCGCTGTCAACACTTCTTTGTGACATGTGTGCTGCTTGGGATCATTTTATGCTGATCGCAAAACTACGGTGGTTTGTAACGGAGAATGAGTAACCTTTACTCCAATTTAACACTTTTGGTCAGATAAGCATTTTTGCTCTAATGAATGTATAAGCTTCTGCCTCCAAACTATTTTTGGTTGCAAAAACACTTCCGGCTAGAAACTTGTCAACTTTTAGAAGGATCGATTCATTCTGCCTACTTGTATAATTCACATCAAAAGTCAATCCTCAAACTCGGAAACAATTTTCACACCCTACAAGTCCCGCTTAATACGATGATAAATGAGTTCACTTCTGTCTGTCACCTGGATCCATTTCGAAAAGGCGTAGAATTCCCGGTCCGTCGTCCAGCCTTGTGTGTGTATATTTCAGGACAGATTCCTTCACGCTTTTGTGTGCCACCACCCGTCAACAAGAGGCGAACAAATCGCATCAACCCAAAACGGTGGTTCCCTTCAATCTGGTCCGATGTCGAAGATGACGAGAGTTTGGCAAAGCCAACAGCCAGGGCTTAAATCTCACTGCCTACGTGTGAGTCACAACCCGAGCAAGAAACGAACAAATCGGACAGCTCTTATTATTCATTACAGAAACGAGTTCGACTTTGACTAATGATCGAACAGGATGACACATCAAAAATGTTACAAAACTCGGAGCTCGTTGATCCTGCGGATCTGCGTCCTCCGTGCTGCTGTGCCACTTCGTTGCCTGTGCGGGGCGAAACAAAAGCAAAACAGGAAACTCTCGGCGCACAAAGCGCATTCAACAGCGCTGGCATCTCCCGGTTTTTGCCCTCGAAGTTTTCTTTCCTCCGGTTTACATACTGCTTCTTAAAAGGAGTCCTCCGAAAAGGCTCTCGAGTCTCGGACAAGTAGGTAGGTATGCAGATTTGCGCGCTCGCAGGCACACAATGGATAATGAGAACTGCAGCGTGAATTTATTCACGCGCGCTGTTCGCTAATACCCGCCCGAAAAAAAAAATGACTTGAAGTACTTTGTACTTTAAAATCTGATTAAGTGATATTTTGGGAAAAGGGATTATTTCCTCCACTGCGGGCAGCATTCGCCGCACACACGCACACTCGAGTTGTGCATTTAATTATAAGCCTGATTTATGGAGTATTTGGATGAAAAACGACGTCGCCTGATTGTTTCGATGAAGTCCTCACGAGCCAGGCGTAGTGCATCGCGCAGCGCAGGGCTGACCAACAACCAACGGGGTCGTTCGTCCAACAACAACGCCGAAAAAGGAAGATCCTGTTCGAAAGATGCGCACCAAAACTTCTCCCGGAGGTGATTAATGAGACCGCACCTCTGACCGCTAAGTCCGGAGCCCGGGCATAGTGGTTCAGATTCCGAAATGTGACAGAAACTATTGGCTCATAGTTGGTTCAAATCGTTACTTCTGAAAACAACTTGTATGCACCATTTTTCACTAATCGCAATTAGCATAGATATAACCCCTCTCTTTGTATAGATTTACTCCATCGATTATTTATGGGTTCAATAATTGCTCGTATGATGCAACCATTAATGGACCAAAGAATTCACGTTGCTAGAAATACTTTCTATATGATACGATCCACGCCATGATTCATCTGCGTGGCACGTATTCAACAACTTTTTTGGATAAGGCAATCCCAACGTTTTATTTATGATTGCTCTCGCAACTCAAATGCTTCAACTTTCTGCTATCTTCCTACACTGATCAATCGTTCTTGGCATGACAATTACCACCACAAATCATGTATTTTCCATCCACGTGGTAATGTCTCTTTCCGCAACCTCCCTGTGGTGCTTACAGGACTCAGTAGGGCTTTGTCATTTGGTTAAGGAGCATTAGCCAGCATCTTGTCCGAATGTTGGAAATTATTGAAGTTTTATCAGTTTACTATACACATTTTAGTTCAAGCATACACTTTTTTCGACTTTTCCTCGAAATAGACCCCTGTGGTCTCATCAATGCGGACTGCCCACGGGGGATGGAATCCAGATCGACAAGCGACATTCCAAACCATGGCAGAAGAAATTACCGATGACTGGTTGGGTGTTGGTTGCCGGAAGTTTCACCCTGACGTCCTGCCAAAACCGCGCAGCGCGTCGAACAATTCGTCTCTTTTGTGATATGCGGTGAATTCGCAAAAAAAAAAACATAAGAAAAAACTACACCTCAAAACACGAGACACGACCATTACGGGACCATCGGGACAGAACTTGCGCGGACTGCGATGGATTGATTTCGGCCGGATCGCTCAGCAAAAAAAACCAGTTCGAGCCTTGCAGTGCGTGGTGCCCGATGCCCAAAACGAGTCCGTTTCTTTTACAACCGAAAACAAAAAACAACTCGTAAAATTTACTCCAGTTTTAAGCATCTTGTCCGAGAGAAATTTAAATTAATTATGAACATAAAATCAGCAAATTGCTTTTAAATTACTCTGAATGCGAATTTTACGCAAAGCATCGCTCGGTCAGTGGGCCTGAACCTGTTCTCCCGATTTTGAGCTGTTTTATTGCCGTTGTTGTCTCTGCTGGGAAACGCATTAAGGAGTCACGCTCTTCCTCCACTGACTGGCGGCTGGTATCCATCTAAAAGCGGTTATGCAAGTGCAGTGCCCGGTTTATTCCTTTTTAATTTTGATGAACGCTATTAATGACCACCGTTGGTTGTCGGTCGCATCGCTTCGTGTTTCGGGATCAAAGTGTCAAATTACCTGCGTGTGATACCTGTGCGACAGGATAATCAACGGAAAGTTAGCGGGTGCTAATGACCAGAGGGAAATGCAACGACCACCCACACCAAACAAGTTCCGGGTGATTTTATGGGGCACTTGGAGTTTGTTATTTGGTACTCAGGTATTTGGGAACTTGATGACTGCTTTGACAGAGTGTGGGAATACTACCTACAACTTACATTCCGACCTGTGCTGGGCACCCATGGTATCACCTAGACCTGTGCCTAGTCGCTGGCTAAGAATGGGATTAAGTACTAATCCCAATTCAAGGTGTCAGGCGACCCGCGCCGGGGAATGAGTGATCGAGGGGGTGAAAATGATTCTCGAACGTTAACGGAGCCTGTGGGGTACCTGGGCACCCCCACAGTATTTTGTTTTTTTACAGCGTTAATGCAGGGCTCTGGCGTGGTGGACCTCTTTTTCCGTGCAACTAGTGGGATTAATCATTAAAAGTTCAAACAAAAATCAAAATCAAGCAGGAAGTAGGAGCGGGAAGCTGCGCACGCTTCTCCAGCGTAGAAGTTCCGATCCACTCCCCGGCAAGCCATCCGGTGGAGATACTGGATGGAGCGCTGTTGATGAGGGCCATCAACCAAAAGAGAGAAGGACTGCCCACGATCGAGGTGGCCAAGCAGCAGCTTGGCAAGATCATCGACTTTGCGTCCACCCTGTTGCGACTTCGTAAAGTCGATAGACGATGCCAAGCAAGATCACGTGAGACTCGTGAGGACTGCAGCAGCGGCAGAACCGGTTAAAGTAAAGGTTACGAAGTCAAATCTCCTACTAGGTGACCTTCGCTTTCGCTGGAAGTCCAAATGGTGTGGCGGATGCGATTGCTCGTGATAAGCACTCGCAGAAGCAGGTGAGGAGCTGTTTGGCGGTGCCCGCAAGGCTAGGAAGATTCTAACCACAGCCAGGTGTCCCGGATAGCTGGGAAAAATGAGCCTGAAAAGTCTGGCCCGTCCCGGATGGAAGGGAACAGGGGGCTGCGCCCATTGTAAGGCCCCCAGCAATCACAATGTAGGGCGGATCAGGGGACGGACCCCCCTTTGGACTAGAGTTGAACGGAAGAGGGAGAAGAAGAAACCGCTAGATGTGCAGGAGCGTTTGGACACTAGCTCCAGGAGACGTATGAAGGTAGGTGTCAAACGCGAGAAGAGCGACGCGCTTGTCATTGCAACCCAACAGTACTCAGATGTCTTGAAGGCGATGCGAAGCGACGCCAAGTTCGTGGATCTGGGAGCGGACGTGCGCAGTATTAGACGTACTCGTACAGGTGAAATGACCCTCAAGCTCAAGCGCGACAAGGAGGGCAAGGGCGCCGCCTACAAAAGTCTGACGGAAGAGGTCCTTGGCGAAGGGGCTCAAGATGAGTGCTCTTGCAGCGGAGGCGACTCTAAAGACGTAGAAGAGCTCGTCACGGCACTGCGCAATAGTGCGAGGTGCAGGTGGACACCGCAGGCGTTAGGCTACGGAAGAGCCCGGCAAGGACACAGGTGGCCTTGGTACAGCTACATATAGCGGACGTTAACAAGTCCGGTAAACTAGGGAAGCTCATAGTTGCCTGGTTAGTATGTCAACTGACTTTCCACGAGCCAAAGGAGGTTTTTTTCAGGTGTCTGAAACCAGGACACAATTCATGGGATTGCAAAGACCCTGACAGAAGTAAACTGTGTAGGAGATGCGGCGCCGAAGGCCATAAGGCACAAGGCTGCACGAGTCCACCCATTTGTCTGATTTGTACCGGGAAATCCGTGAACAACAGGCATCCAACGGGGTGTCCAAGGTGCCAAGCCTTCAAGAAAGCCGCAGTGAACAAATCACAGTGCAGCTGAACCTGAACCACTGTGACGCAGTTCAGCAACTGTTTTGTCAAGCGGTTTTTGAGTGGAGTACGGATATCGCCATCATAGCGGACCCATACCGAGTACCCGCCGGCAATGGTAATTGGTTCTTAGATGGGTTCAGAAAAACGGCGATGATATGGACGACTGGTTAATACCCCGTCCAGCAGTTGGACTCCGTGGTCCGGGCTCTGTGGTCACCAAAGTAAACGGGAAACCACTCGGAGACCCGTCGGCATATAGACTAGAGGTGGGCAAAACGGCTCACTTCAGTGGTCGGAACCGAGTCGGATCAATCACTCTAGTGAACCGGATCTTCTGAACGGATCTGCGGCTCACTCATGAATGATACGGCCAGAGAGGACGCGTTACGCGACGCGACGCGGATTTCCCATACGATTTGATAGCTCCTTATTATTGATTGTTATTCCTTTGCATGCAAATTTCCGCGCCGCGTTGCGCGTCCACTTTGGCTGGTACCGAAGAATTCACGCATGCGGTCCGCTAACAACGCACACGATGCTCAATCGGGAGAGCGCAAATCCGACTGTCCTGGGTCTGACACGAACGACCCAAACACGCCCAAAAACGCGAGAATGAGTGTCGTGTGCTGTGTCTGAGAGAATGAGCTGCAAGCAATCCAGAGAGCGATTCAAAGAGAAACGAACGGTTCTTTTCTCGGGTCTTTCGTTCAGAGGCACGCGGACGGGTGATTCCGGTGATCCGGCTCTCTCTGGAAAAGAACCACGGTTCGCTCACTCACTGCACGGATCCGGATCTTTTCAACGGATCCGGATCTGATTGCCCATCTCTAATATAGACCAATGGGCTTGATCGACACGGCGGGGTAGGTGCTCGAAAAGATCATCCTCAATAGAATGGTGAGGCACACCGAGAGTGTAAATAGTCTCTCGAGTAGCCTGTACTATCATCGCTATTATGTAGGTTACAAAAACCGCCGGTAAAGCACTCGAGCGTAAGAGAAGGGGGAATCGCTACTGCGCAGTAGTGACTCTGGATGTAAGGAACACGTTCAATAGCGCCAGTTGAGCGGCTATTCCCAATGCGTTCTTGCGTCTGGGGAAGATTCTCGGAAGTAACATCCAGAATCGAGTAGCTTACGACGAAAAGGTGGGTCGGATGTATTTTCACATAACCTCAGGAGTCCCTCAAGGTTCCATCCTGGGTCCGGTGTTATAGAATGTCTTGTACGACGAGGTGTTGAAGTTGGAGTTCCCGGAGGGATTGAAAATTGTCGATTTTGCAGCCGACATTACACTTGAAGTCTATGGTGAGTCGATTAAAGAAGTGGAGTTGACTACCACCCACTCGATCGGGGTTGTGGATGCGTGGATGAGGTCCAGGAAACTGAAGTTGGCTCACCACAAAACTGAGGTGATGGTTGTGAACAACGGAAGTCGGAGCAGCAAGCGGTGATCAGTGTAGGCGATTGCACTATCACTTCGAAGCGCTCCGTCAAACACTTGGGCGTGATGATCGACGATAAGCTCACCTTCGGTAGCCACGTTGATTACGCCTGTAAAAGAGCCTCCACAGCTATAGTGGCACTGTCCTGGATGATGTTCAATAGCTTTGCGGTGTAAGCCAGCAAGCGCAAGCTTTTGGATAGTGCCGCCTCGTCCATACTAAGTTTTAGCGGCCCGGCTTGGGGCACTGCGCGAAGTGCGCGCTCTGCGTCATCACTGGTATAGTACAAGAGGCATACGCAGGACTGCCAGGATGGCGTCCATGGTCAAAAGGTGGCGCGCGTGAGACACCAAAGGAAAGTGGACCCACAGGTTGTTCCCGAGGGTAGATTTTTTTTCCTTCCCTGTTGGGGAAATTAAGCCACTGCGTCCAATAGGCTGAACTATTGTGGCATAAATAAGGAAAGTGGACCCACAGGTTGTTCCCGAGGGTAGATAGTTTGGGAAGTAACATTCCACATGACCCAGGTCCTTTCGGACCACGGTTGCTTCCGATAGTATCTACGCCGTTTCGGTCAAGCGGGTTTTCCCGAATGTCCGGTTTGTGCTGGTTTGGAGGAAACGGCAGAACACGTTTTGTTCGTGTGCCCGCGTTTTCGCACAATGCCTGATCGCATACCTCTCACATGTGGAGAGGACATAACTCCGGATAATTTTGTCCAGAGGATGTGTAGGGATGAGTATGGCGGGAATTCCGTTTCAATGGCTATCACCCACTCCAAGAATGGCTAGTCATACCAGTGCCCTGCGATCAAAATCGACCCTCATAGTGATTAAGTGGCCGCGGAGAGAACATCCTGTTAGCGTTGCTGTCATGGCATCGGTCTACTGGGTTGGATCCAACCCCGTGGTTGCCAAGGGTACCCCGGAAATTTTGGGGCAGTTGAAGGTCCGATTTTCAACAACTCCTTCTGGTGCTGGCTGATACGGCATTAGCCTTTAGGAGTTCGGATCGCGGTGCACGCAGTATCAGTTCTTGAACTTTGCAGAACAGTTGGGCGAAGACGAGGTGGTTGACCCTGCCTGCTTTCCAAGGACAAGAAGAGTGTCAAAGGATCAGCATGATGTTTGTTACTAGGTTAAGTAGTTTACCTTGAGGGTGCGATGTGCATTAACTCCTCTTCGAAGCAATGCCCTCTTGGTAGTCACAAAGAGACGTAAGGTTTAGCGGCAGCGGAAATGTATTTAGTGGTCGAAGGTGTAGTCCAGTCTTCTACTTCGCCTATACGAGTCGACCCCCAACTTCAAACTACTTGGGTCTGAACCGTTCAGGTGTTTGTTGAGCAGATTAGAGACGCAAAAACAAAAAATGCTCCTGTAGACACTTAAGACCCCACTGTGGTCAAAGTGATAAAATTCAAATTTTCTGAGCTAGATGTCCTCGTTTCTCTGCAAATGAAATCTGGCAAAAACAAAATATTAGTGACGCCTCTGTGACTCAATCTCCTCAGTATTTAGCCCATTGTCGGTTATCTCATTTGTTCAGAGTTTGTTTACGATACAGCTGCGCACAGAGACATCAATCGATTGTAAGAAGCGCCGCCGTCGTCGTTGGCCTATAAATGTGTCTCGCTGAACAATCGACTATGACAGGTTGCATTGTTGCAGCTCGATGGAACCAGCTCCCTACCTCTCGAATCTCATACATCGATCCCCAGTCACTTAAACGAGTAGGTACTTAGGTAGGTCATGTGTCTAGGTAACGGCGGCACAAACGCTCCGCGAAGAATCTCACTGACTGACTGGTGGCGTTTATTGTCGCACTAGGCTTGTCGCGTCGTATATCACTGCGCTCAAAATTTATGACCGTTCCGAGTGACGACTACGACGGCAACGGTTATAAAACATTCGCACCGAGGAACTCCGAGAATGTGTCATTTTTAGCGCGGTCATAAAATTGCTTTCAAATGCACCTGCGGAGGACCTTTAATCTAAGCGAATGCGCGCGGCTGGCTGGACTGCCTCCGGCGATCAATCCTCCCAAGAACCTTCTGGGCTGACCGACCACTCGATACCTGAATTAAAATATTTAGGTTAAGTCCCACAAAGTTGCAAAACAACGCGCGCGCAGTCGATTACGTACGTCTCCAGCCGCAGCGGATGGACCATCAACAATGTACACAAAGTGTTTGCCGTAAATTGCAATTTAATGGCTTCAACAAGTGCCACTTTTCGCACACTGGGTACCACGAGGGGCGAGGGCGACCGAGTTTCGTGAGAATTAAAATCATATTATTCAGCACCATGCGCGTGAATCACCTTTTGACTGCGTCCCTTCGATGTCGGCCGGCAGGCTTAGACAGGCCGACCACACGAAATCCCCTGCGGGGGCAAATATACTGGTTCAGCTACCAGTGATACGTATCCGACACGCATCGCTGAGTTGCGCACTGATACCAACCAACCATCCATTGGTCGACCGTTCACGCCTAGCCTCCGCTTGCGCTGAGAAAACTCCGCCTCACGAATTAGCACTCAATCTGCGGCTGCTGCCAGCAAGGAACACACTACCGTAAACCGGGGTCAAATTGATCAGCGGGGTGAAATTGATCACTCGGGTACTACATTGTAATTCCATACTATGACCTCTTAAGCGTCGTAATTATCTTAAACTTTTTACGTCATCTGATTCGTGGATGTCTAGAGATGAGTGTAGACTTTTAATTTTTTTAGAAAAAAGTTAGTTTTGCCTTATTTTTTTTCAAGGAATTTGCAATGTATTTCTCATTCAGCTGAAAGCATTGCTGCTAAACAATCAATTGCTAATAGGATTTCCCATGAATTCTCTGTTTTAACATTTTTGTGGAGCCTTGGCAGAGATGTAATGCAGCTAATCAGAAAATGAAATAGTTATAAAAAGTTCATTTTATGAAGAAATAGTCATTTTTTGCGATAGAAATCACTTATTTTTAATAAAATTGCCTACATTTAGGCGTTTAAGGCGGAAATTTCAAAATTTATTTTTGCATTTAAAGTAATAAATTCACTATTTGTAAGATTTTAAACGCGTTATTCGGTTTTAGAATAGCAAAATTAGGCGGTGAAGGAAGTTTTCCTTTCCAACCGATGCTTAATTGTATAATGATCAATTTCGCCCCAAAGTGGCATTTCCAATATTTTGATATTTGAAATTGTTTAACTTAAAGTTTAAATTTGTTGAACAAAATTCTGTCACATGGTTCCATGGAGATCCACTGGGTAGTGGTTTTACAGAAATTCTTTTGGCAATATTTGAACAGACACTGATGTAATCCGCAAAAGTTGTTTTAAAGTCATCAATTTGACCCCGGATTACGGTACTTGTTGTTAGCTCTGCGAAGGCGTTAGAGCGTGGAAAACTCGAACGAAAGAGATCCAAACAGCGCGACGGTGGTGGTGCTGCTGCTGAATGGTGGAACGGTGTGGATTTATTGGCTGGAGGCGCTGATGCGGAAAAATTGGATTCGACCAATGAGAAATGAGTGTTTAATGATGGGATCAAGCTGCATTAGAAACGGTTGGTGTGAGCGTGTGAAGCGTGCGAAAGTTGCTTTTAATTGATGGTGGATGGACTCTATGGTTTTCGGAATAAGACATTCAACAGGTATTTATGTGAACTTTACATTGTAGATGCGTTGGTTTCTTGAGCTTTTTCAAAATATACTAATACTCTAAGGCATAACACTTCTAAACAGTTTCCGGCAGCTCAAACGACAGTAACGCGATCCGGATATGGTTATGGTTGCTGGTTCTACTGTTGTAATAAAGTGTAGCTTCACGCCAGCAGCCAACACCATTGACACTTCCAATCGTGATAAATATGTTAATTAATAGTCGCTTGTGGCGCATGATCGCGTTAACTCGCTCAATTTGTTCGTCGCAGTTGTTTGCATGATACCCAATGCGACACGAGTGGACGACGTCAACGTCCTAACATTTGCTTAGTCCGAAGTTGCAGGTTTCCCTGATATTTTCCACAAGATAAAGATATGTGCATTAATTAAGGGGCTATTCATAAACCACATAAGCTTTTAGAGGGAGGGGGTCTGGCCAAAGTCTGTACCCCATACAAATTTTTTTTAGTAGATGAAGTCTACAAACCCAGGTAACAATTTAATGCAATATAAACGTTTTCCCAAATATTTTAAAGCAGCCTACATTGGAACAAAAGCTGAGCATGAGAAGCTCAGCTCCTAAACATCTAATATTGGTGATTTTATTCAACCTTTGGCTGATTTGAGGTTCACTGATAGGCTGTTTAAAGGGTTAGTATGTGGTTAACCAGTAATAGATTAAATTTATTTATTTTGTAAAAATAAAAAAAAAGCTTTCGTAAGCCTATTTTTACCATTTGCTGCTCTCTATTTCTAGTAGAGATGTTTAGTAATGTTTGAATTAATCCACGGAAAACTGGGAATTGAACTCGGAGCTCCTGATTTATAGTTACTCACCTTAGCACCTACACTACACACAATTGTACACATATCCACGAAACCGAGAGCATTAGCTGTTGTGTCTGAATCATCAATAACATAAGTCGAACTAAGCCCGTACTTAGGCTGAAGGAGCAATGTGGACTTCACGAAAATTTGCTTGGGTCAGCGGTTAAAAAATATTTGTATAAAGGTTGAGCAACACATGATTAATTTTATATGTTAGTTTATGTTTTAAAGCTGGTTAAACAGATGAGTAATGTTCTATTTTACTTGATATTCAGCAATCAATATAAGACTGATTGAAGAGGTTGAAAAAAAAAAACATACTTCAGACCATTATTGTTTCTTGGTAAGGGGAGAAAGGCTCTCAGATGGCCGAAATTTGGTCTACGTACTTTCTAAACAGCCCCTAAATTCTTGTTGACATTGACATTGACAAGTATTTCCACAACATTAATTTTTGTTTGGTATTTCATCCGATATTTACGTGGATGCTGCCCTGTGATGAGCATGAGCATGAGCATAGATGACCGTACAATTCGTAGTTGCTACTCCGTGATTGACCAGAACAATCGAAATTGCACAAGGAACCAACAAATGGGGCTTCGGATTAACTACCGCTCTCAATGTGCACAGTTCGAGAATTCCAGACTTTATTAGTCAATAACGGCGCCGGCCACGTCCTTACGGTCATCGAGGAAGGAAAGGAATGTTAGTGTGACGTACGTTGCTACTAGAGACCGCGATCACCTCATTTTCTCCACGACTGTCACGGGAAGAAGTTTTTGTTAGTGGGGAGGGGGAGAGTCACATGATTTGGATTCACTTTGGTAAGTGATGATTCATGCAACCTTTACTTGAGTCAAAACATTTATTCATTTTGACTAAAATATTACAGATGTCGACACCGAAGATGACGAACCATTCAAATTTTTGTGTAAATGCAAAAAATGAAAGAAAGATATTTATTATCAACTGAATGTGCATTGGAAACTAGCGCCGACACATGACGTGACGAACTTTTCAATATTTGTTAGATAAATACACAAAAACCAGAGCAGAATTTTATACATCCTTTAGCAGTAATTATTATGAACCGTTACAACTATACAAGGGTACGACGATGTGTACATTCAAATTGACGACGACGACGCCTCCGGTTCGAATGAAAAAAAAAAAAGCGGCCTCTTCACTTTGGAGGCAAATCACACTAAACCGCCCCGTAGATAAGCACAATCAAATCGGTGACGACGACGACGCGGCCGGTCCGAATGAAAAAAAAAAAGCGGCCTCTTCACTTTGGATGCAAATCACACTCAGAGTTTATCGCTGCTGTAAGATAGGATCTCGTGTCGGATTGTGCCTGGCCACTGCCACAGTAGTAGTTTGGGTGATGGCGGTGTCCGGAATCTTGTTTCTTGGTCGCCGTTCTTTGGCCAATCGTTTTTTGCATTTGGGTTTCCCAAGGGTTTCCTATGCCTACAGCTAGTATCGTTTCGCGATTTCCAACCAAAATAAATCTTGCGGGGATAATAAAAAAAAGCGTTGTCCATAGTGAAAAAGTGGTCTTAGTTGTGCAACTTCCGTCATCTCCGTGAGCCTCGTTAGTAATGGAGTGTAGTGCGCTGCTGTCTGTGAAAATAATCGAAGTGCTGATTCTATATAACTCTGGATCACGTGGCGCTTCCGTTTCCTTATTGATTGCGTTCTAGATTTTAAGCAGATCAATGCAGGTGCAGTGCTGGACCTAGGTGAGATCTTTCTGATTACACTCTTTATATCATATATAAATACTTAAAAATTGAAAATTCGCTATTCTCAATGTCCGTTTATCTATTGGAAGCTGCTTCAGTTCTGGGCTCTTTCTAAGTTGATGATTGGACTAATGACTAATGCTTGCAAGGACTTGGCCAGGTGTATGGAGCTGAGTGGGTCTATAACATTGTTGATAGTAGCGACATCAGCAATGTCAATGGTTATATTCAGCTTTGCAACTCCATCCAAGATTTGAGCAAGTATTCATGCTATGCTATGCTATGCTATGCTAATACCCTCTTCCTGAAATTCTTGAGATTCCTCAAAGAATTCCCACGAAGATTCCTCTAGAAGCTCTTGTTGCTCCAAGTGAAATGTCTACCAAGGGGTTATCCATGAATCTTTTTAAAAATGTCTTAAGGGTTTCGTTAAGCATTTTGTTTAATGTTTTCTCTACGGGTTTCTCTAGAATTCTTTCAAGTAACTTAAAGGATTCTAACGGAGTATTTAAAGGTACTTCTCCAAGAATTCAATTACATGAGAAGATTTTTTTCATAGGTGAAGAGATATCCCTCCTTCGATAATTTATTTTTTTAAGCATTTATATCTAAACTTTTTAGAGCAGTTTTTTTTTCAGAAAATTATAAGATTGTTCTCCAAAAATGTCTTTGATTATTATGAATATTTGATAAATAAATTCACTCAGGAATTTTTCACATGAGCCCCTTTGTAATTTTTTCAGTAATCTTCTCACAAAACTTGCATGATTTTGTAAACTTCTTATTAAGAAATATCTTCAGAAATTCAAATGATTTCTCCTAGTGTTCCTATAGATACTCCTCCGAGCATATCTTCAAAAATATTTTTCAGGAAATCCGCCAGAAATTTTTATTCCTTATTGGAATTTTTCCTTTTTTAGTAATTTTACGGCAAAAAATAAAGTATTTCTTCGGAAATTTGTGCAATATTTTTTGGGGCTTCCTTCAAGACTTTGAGCAAAGAATGCTCCTGAAGTTTTTATTCTTCTTCCGATTTTCGTCTTGGCATCTTCTCGGAAATGTTTCCTATTTTCAAGGATTCATCCAAAAATTTATTCCTGCATTCCAGTAGAAATTCTTCTGAAAGTTTGTTCACGATTTATTTTCTGAAGTTACTGAATGGATTCCGCCGTGATTTTTATTGTAAGAGTTTCTCTAGGCATCTGGCCAGTTTATATGTTTACACATTCTATGTGGTTTAAAAATCCTTAGAATATATTTCTCGGTTGATACTTTATGAATTTATCCTAGAGTTTTCCACGATTTTTCTAAACAATGCTCTAAAAACTTCTTCAAGGATTTCTCCTAAACAGAATCTACTCACGTCAAAGCAACTCAAGCTCACCCCCGTACTAGACAGAATCAACTAAGTACATCCAACAGCAGCAATCGTCCCTTCTGCTTGAACCACACGAAGCTTTGATTAACAGTATTTTTGTTCTATGCCTTACAATTATGTTCATACGGCGTGATATGCTTATGTTCGTTGCGCCATGTTATTTACTTAAATAATTGACATTCATCTTGCGAGTCGTCTGGCAGTAGGTGATATAACTCTGCGCCTGAATGACCGGTAACGTGTGTCGGGATGATCAGAAGATTTGTAAACAAAGAGTGTGGTAAGAGTTCCCATCGTATCAGTGCATTCATAGTCTATTTTATCAGCCACCTCAAAAACTCGCAAAAAATCCTCTGAAGCTTTCTGTAAATCTTTGGAATTGGGATCGACTGTAAAATCAAATGTTTTACAGTGGCTTGCAGTCTAACAATTAATCAAGACAAGTACTACTTGTTCAATTCTGACGTTTTGGCCATTGGACTCGGCCTTCTTCAGGGGAAATAAACTTGCACCGTCCCTCGTATGTCGCAAGAAGCTTTGCGCTGAATTGTGCTTGGGCAAATGTCCATTTTTGTGACAAAGTAACTAATCAGGTTTAATTTTCGTATTTTTTGAATGGCGTTGGTGGATGCCTACGCAACCGGGAAACGGAATGCGATGTCCAGCTAAAGAACTTTAAAAAGCATAAGACAATTCAGCGCAAAGTTTCTTGCAACATGCGAGGGACGGTGCAAGTTTATATCCCCTAAAGAAGGCCGAATCCAATGGCCGAAACGTTGGAATTAAACAAGTAGTAGTTGTCTTGATTAATTGTTAGACTGAAAAGCCACCCGAAAACAGTTTTCTGTAAATGCTTCAAAATTCCCCCAAAACTCTCTTGGAAGGCTCCATGTAACGGATCTGAAACCCTTAGAAACTCCCGAAAAAACCAACGTTTCGTCAGAGTAACGTCTCTATAACTCGCCTAAAATCCTCCGAAGCATTCTGAAATACCTAGGCCTACGTAACGCCTGAGCAACGCCTCTGGAACTCGCATTAAAATCCTCTGAAGGGTTCTAAAATGCCTTCGAAATCCCCCTAAAACCACTTCGGACCACATGTAACGCACCTGAGACCCTCCGAAACGCCCGAAAACGCCTACATACCTGACCTTACCGATCAGACTAAGGCCTGAGTGACCTCTGCTGTACATAGTAGTCGTCTCCATGCAACTTGGTCCGTGGCTGTGTGTCTCCAGTTCCGCACTCTGCGAAAGGTCCGCAGATCACCCTCCACTTGGTCGACTCACCTAGCTCGTAGCGCACCACGTCTTCTTGCACCGGTCGGATAACTCTCGAGAACCATTTTAGTCGGGTTGCTATCCGACGTCCTTTCGGCTGTTCGGGTCCGTATGTAGTTGATCATCAATATTAACTTCTTTCCCCGATCAGCCTAGGGGTCGTCCATAAATGACGTAGCTTTTTAGGGGGGAGGGGGGTGTTTGTGATTTTGTGACGAAGTGTGACGATAGGGGGGTAGGGGTTTGTGATATGCTACGTAGCTTTCTACTAGGCCTATAGAAAAAATATTTCATAATCAATAAACTTTTTACTTGCATTAAGTATTATTATCCAGTAAATAAAAAAATGGCATGATTTTTTTCCATTCACATTATTGTAAATAACAAATAATGGAAATAAATGTCGGCTTCATTTCATAAGACATGCAGCTATCGGACGCAACAACTGTATCTGAGAAAGTGGTTTTGAAATCCTGCGTAAAGAATAATAATTGTGTTTGCAGACAAAAATCAATTTCGCTGAAATGCTTCTCAAGACCAATAGTTTGCTGCTTGATATAGAGGGCACTGCACGCCGCTAAGGTTACAAAGGAAAATTTTTCTAAGCTTTTGGCATAACGGCAAGATTCCAAGAGTTCCTTATATAGTTCCTACAGGACTTCCTCGAAGAATTCATCCAACAATTTCTTAAGGAACTCCTCTAGCAAATTTGTAAGGAATCTTTCATTGTGTTCTTCATAGGTTTCCCAAACAGGAGAAGGATAACATTTCCACAGGAATTCCTACTGGGAATAAAAAAAAATTCTGAAAAAATTTCAAAAGGATCTGGAGGAATCTCAGAAGGTATCCTTGAAGGAACTTCCAGAAGAATTTCAGAAGGAACTCCTGGAACAATCATGAAAGGAAATAGAGAAATTTCAAAAGAAATTCCGTGAGGAGTAATTTAGATGGACTAATATAGATGAAGCTTTCGGAGAAACCTCGAATAAACTTCTGGAAGAATCTTTGATGGAGATATTTGTAGATTGTCAGAAGGAACTCCTGGTTTAATTTCTGAAGAAAGCACGGAAGAAATAATTGAAAGAATCCCGTAAGGAATTTCTGAAGCAATCCCGAAAATAACTTTTGGGGAATCACAAAAGATTATCTGGATATAACTCCTGGTGAAATCTAAGAAAGAAAATCCTGGAGGAATTCCAGAAGCAACTATGGGAGGAATCCGTAAAGGGATTCCTCGCAGAATTATAAGATATCCTGGAGGAATCCTGGATGGAGTGAATGGAGGGATGCTTGAAAAAGTTACCGAAGGAGTCCCGGGAAAAAATCCTGGATAAATCCTAGAAGGAAGTCCTCGAGGAATCCCAGAAGAATTCCTGAATTCCTGAAGGAATCCAAAATGGAAAACCTGGAGGAATCACAGAAATAACTCCTGGGAGGGTTTTGAAAGAATACCGGAGGGGTTATCTAAAAAGACAAAAAGGAAGGAAGCCAAGAAGGAACTCCTGGAGGAATCTCAAAAGAAATTCCGGTTAAAATCCCTGTAGAGATGTCTAAAAAAACTGCTGGTGGAAGAGAGGAGAAAAAACCTTGAAAGAACTCCTGAAGGAAACCATGGATAAACTTTTAGAAAAACCTTAGAAAAAAACTCCTGGAGAAATCTCAGAAGGAGCTTTTGGAGGAATCTAAGAAGGAACTCCGTAATGAATTATTGGAGGGATATTTGAAGGAACCCCTGAAGGAATACAATAAGGAGGAGTTTTCTAATGGAATACAAAAAAATCCTTAGAGAAATCCCAGAAGGAAGTGCTGGAGGAACTAAAAATGGAGTCATCCTCAAAAATGGGAATCCCAAGATAAACTTCTCTAGGAGTTCCAAAATGAGCTGCTGTAATAATTTTAGAAGAAAGTCCTGCAGGGTCCTTCGAATGTCGTGGTGAGTTTTATTCAAATGAAATCAATTTGATATTCTTAATAGATTTATTAGTGAACAAACTAATATCTTCGGAAGAGCTTCTAGGCTAATATGGTAGCAGAGCGATGGGTGGTTTATTGAGTCATTAGCTTTGGTAATAATCTCCACTGGTTGCACCTATGGTCTTGATGTCGGCGATCTTAACCTGGCAGTCGGCAATGTTTCTCATCAGAGCTAAGTTCGAGTTTTTTTTTTACATGAAAATTTTGTTAAGGGGGGGGGGGGGGGGTGTTTAACAAGCTGCGTCATTTATAGAGGGGGGTGTCTGAATTTGTGACGAAATGCTACGAGGGGGGAGGGGGGTATTAAAAATCGCTCAAAAAAAGCTACGTCATTTATGGACGCCCCCCTAGATAGCTGTGTAGTGTCGGTAGCGGTTGTCTCAATTGGCTAAGAATAACACTACGGATAACCTGTTCCGGGGGTAAAAGTCCACTAAACAGGGAACCCCAATCCAAGGTGTCAGGCGATCCGTGCTGATGGATGAATGGTTGAGGGGGTTTAAAATATGCTCGATCTTTAACGGAGCCCGTAACGTAGGTAGATCGCCTTTATGTGTTGCGTTACGGTTCAAGATCTACCAAACCGAACCCTAGTGACATCCGGTTTGTCAAGTTGGGGTAATGTGTTTTGGTAATACGGATTCATGGTACAAAGTCCTTGTTACTGGTGACAGTTTCTAAAATTGCATTTATTCTGCTTTGCTGATAGTTAAAGAATCGGACTTTGCCCACCCGAGACTACACTTGATGTTAGGAAAACAAACATGCTTTACGTATCTAACTGCGTACTAACCTATCAAGGACTGTTAAATTCTGGTAATTCAAGGACTCACGTGTATTCGTATTGCAGAACACATTCTCTAATTTGACAGAGTTTTGCAACTAGCCTAAAGTCCCGGGTTTTTCTATGTTGTCCTGGGACTAAACTAGAAGCAAGATATGGATGGGGCTAGAGTTCCGATGCATGGATAAATATCAGTACCACCGTTTTGTTTTTCTCAGAATTCAAATAGATTGTGTTTGATTAGGGGCGCTCTTTCACTGGGATTTAAATCTCTATGATAACGGGACCTTTTTATCGCAATCGATTTCTTGCACCTCTGGGATAACAAAACAGGAACTGTACAGAAATCGATGCTTCATTGCCTCTCAATGGCAATAGAGTAGTACGACATGCACTAAATACTAAGGATACGGGTAATGCCACAAAAGATCTAAATACTGGTCGCAGTGGCTCACCCGAACAGAAAAAAAAAAAAATCCGACGTCCTGATGACGTAGCCTGCCGATTTTCGCGGTGTGGACGATGGTTGGTTCCCTCAGCAGCTGATGCAGCTCGTGGTTCATTCGCCTCGAAAACTCCAAGGGCACGTTGGTCCTCTGCACGTAGAGTCCATGCTTCGTGCACATAGAGGACTATCGGTCTGATCAGCGTTTTGTAGATAGTAAACTTCGTGTGATGACGAACTTTGTTCGATCCTAAAGATTTGCGGAGTCCAAAGTAGGCTTGATTTCCTGCCACAATGTGAATTTTTCTGCAGGTGTCGTTGTCGGCGGTCATTAGTGAGCCCAAGTACACGAATTCTTCAACCGCCTCGATTTCATCACCGTCGATAGAAATTCGGGGTGGCGGGCGCGGTGATTCTTCCCTGGAACCCTTTGCCATCATGTACTTTGTTTTCGACACATTTATGACAAATCCGATTCCCCTGGCTTCATTCTTCAGTTGGATGTACGTTTTCGCTATCGTCTCAAATTTCCGAGCTATAATATCAATACCATCAGCGAAACCAAGCAGCCGAACCGACTTCGTGAAAACCGTACCACTCGTGTTTATCTCCGCTCTCCTTATTACACCCTCTAGAGCAATGTTGAACATCAAGCACGAAAGACCATCACATAGCCGTATCCACCCAAAATAAGCGAAATATGTTCAAACGAGTGCAATCAGTTATTGTACCATTTAATTTCTCCCTCTTTTGCTTATTCGTTGACAGATACACGTATTTCGACTACCATTTGTAATCTTCCTCAGTGTCAGTTATCCACTCGAAATATGTTGGTGAATTATGGAGAGAGTACAAGTGTAAAGTGAGTAAGTTAGCTAAAAGTTAGCATGATAACTCTCTCACTCACTTATTAAATTTGAGATTTCCCAAATCCGATGACATTGACGGGTCATTTGGGGTCTCCAGTTAGCCTAGTGGTTAAGGCTATCGATCGCCAATCCAGAGGCGGCGGATTCGATTCCCGTTCCAGTCGGGAAAATTTTCTCGACTCCCTGGGCATAGTATATCATTGTAATTGTCACACAATTTACAAATTCATGCAATGGCAGGCAAAGAAAGCTCTTCAGTTAATAATTGTGGGGGCGCTCCAAGAAAACTAAGTTGAAGTGAGGCAGACCGACCCTCCACTCCCTGCGTTATCTGTTGTTCATGCAAATTTTTCTAAGTTTGTATGGACCGTGGCCTTTACTCCGCCCAACATGACTACGTGGTTTATGGATGGCTCTTAATTGTACAAAATTATGGAATAACAACATCTCGTCAACCGATATTAGATGGGAAGCAAAAACGTTGAGAGTGACGTTGCTAAGAAAGTTTATGTCACTCCATTAAAGATCCTCTTCCTGGGAAGGAACATAGAAATTTTCGTCTAATGTAAGTGAAAACTTAAGAATCAGTTTTTAGGTTATTCGCTCCCAAGATTGAAGGTCATAACTTTCAAGCATAAGCATCAACAGTCGATTCTATAAAACAGTTTTATTTATTCAAACAACTTTGGGTTATCAAGTGTTACGGTTTGGAACTCGATACATTGTATCATGACGTTACAACGTTCTTACGCTGTATAGTCAGATTTTTTATTTTATTTACAGTCTTCGATTTTTATGTCGCACAGACTAAAACTTAATTACTAATTCTTGATTTAAAAACATTCTCACTTGGGCAAAAGTCATACAGATAGTAAACAACATTGAACAATTGACAACAAACATTCATATGTTCCACTATAACTGATAAATACGACCTAAAATAGTTTTTCAGAATCTGATGCCTTGTACAATTTGCAGTTAATACTCATGAACATTTAGTTTTCATTGTAGAGAAATTTCCGATCATCGTGTGCGTCGGTCGAGTAAACTTCGCGTGCCGTCGTGTGTGGATTGTAGTGCGCCAAAATGGCATTTCTGGTGGTGATGCTCCGCAGTAGCAAGCACCAGAAATTTCCGATCATCGTGTGCGTCGGTCGAGTAAACTTCGCGTGCCGTCGTTTATAGATTGTAGTGCGCCAAAATGGCATTTCTGGTGGTGATGCTCCGCAGTAGCAAGCACCAGAAATTTCCGATCATTCGTGTGCGTCGGTCGAGTAAACTTTGCGTGCCGTCGTTTATGGATTGTAGTGCGCCAAAATGGCATTTCGGGTGGTGATGCTCCGCAGTAGCAAGCACCAGAAATTTCCGATCATCGTGTGCGTCGGTCGAGTAAACTTCGCGTGCCGTCGTGTGTGGATTGTAGTGCGCCAAAATGGCATTTCTGGTGGTGATGCTCCGCAGTAGCAAGCACCAGAAATTTCCGATCATCGTGTGCGTCGGTCGAGTAAACTACGCGTGCCGTCGTGTGTGGATTGTAGTGCGCCAAAATGGCATTTCTGGTGGTGATGCTCCGCAGTAGCAAGCACCAGAAATTTCCGATCATCGTGTGCGTCGGTCGAGTAAACTTCGCGTGCCGTCGTTTATAGATTGTAGTGCGCCAAAATGGCATTTCGGGTGGTGATGCTCCGCAGTAGCAAGCACCAGAAATTTCCGATCATTCGTGTGCGTCGGTCGAGTAAACTTTGCGTGCCGTCGTTTATGGATTGTAGTGCGCCAAAATGGCAGAGTGTGTGATAGGATTTCGTCCGGGTGCCGGTATCGCGCGCTTTTGCTTCGGTCGTTCGATTTTTCTTTTTCCCTATTCGAAAATGAGCATTTCGTTGTGTCGCGTCTTTTGTAGCAACACTGACCGATCACCTGACGTGGGTGATCAGTTGTTTGCTTCTCATATGAAGTGAACAATAGTGCGTCAGCTTGCATGTTCGGTCGTGTCATTTTGCGACTAGCTTCTGCGGTTCGATTCGAAATATTAAGTGACCACCTGACGTGGGTGATCGATTGTTTGCTTTCCGAGTGAAGCAAATAATAGCGTGTTAGATTGCATATTCTGTCGCGTCGTTTGCAGTAAATATTAAGCGACCACCTGATGCGGGTGGTCGATTGTTTGCTTTCCGCGTAAAGCAAACAATAGCGCGGCAACCAGCATGACACGAAGGTCATATTACTTATCAAAGTGAATCCAGACCCAACGATACCTTTCCTACTAACAAACACTCCTTCCTGCAGCCTTTGGTGGAGCCGCAGCGGTAAACGCGGGCCTTCACTTAACAAAGGTTGTTACTAATATTCCTTCCCTCTTCCAACCTGACTGTAAGGACGTGGCCGGCGCCGTTATTGTACCATTAAAGAGAATCTCTGAAGCGTGCACAGTGAGAATATTGACCACTCCCAGTCAATTATTCAGTTGATTCATTTTGCAACTGTCATTGATTCGGTTCAATCACGGAATAGCAACCATAGATGTGTGCAGTCAGTCTAAGCTAAGCTAAGCTAAGCTAAGCTAATGAACATTTAGTTTTCATTGTAAAAATTTGTAAAAAATAGGAATTAGTAGCGTGACTTCACAACGTTGTAATGTCACACTACTAAGTCCCATTTTGAACAAGCTTTTCCAATTACAACTTAATGATCAATATTTACTGCAAATTTTACAAAGAATCCGAATATTAAAAAAAATACTCAAGGTTAACGGTTGTATATATGAGCTATAGTGTAAAATCTCACCAAAAATGTGTCAAAACGTTGTAACGCTACGATAGAATATGTCAAACATACATACACGGTTAAAAATATTATAACGTGTATTAAGTCACCGAACACAAATTGCTCGCGCGAAATATAACGCGTTACTACAACATGCGAAGCAATGGTGGAACTAGTTTATTATACTGCGATACTCATTCCATACTGGAACGATGCATTCGCAAATATAACCCTCGGTCTGCATGGGGGCATATAGTTGATTGTGTTCCATCATGAATTTTATGTTGCACTGATAAATGTTTGAAAGTATGTCATGTACCTTTGTACATAGGTCGATGTGGAAAAAACTCTTTCCCGATAACCGAGTTGTAGTTATCATACAACACTGTAAACAGCTTTAAAAAACGAGCATCAAATTCAAGATTGCACACCACTCGTTCACAATAGCCCTTCACATGTCAATATTCACTTACACAGAATAGCTTTTATTGTCACCGACAACATCCTTTATTGCATAAGATCAGCCGACCACTTTCTAGGCCAGCCCAGAAGAATAGCAGCCGCGACGCGTTCTTCTCCATCTTCAGTGTGCACCTCTATCTATATGGTCACGATGACCATTTCTATAGCTTGCCATCGCAACTTTATTGTCCGATCGTTGGTCGTTGCCTAGATGACAGTGTCCAATGGAAAATACTTCCTCCCATGCCTCTACCTCTGTAAAACCTCAGAGGAAAACCAAGGTAGGTACCTACCCTTAGGAGCGCAACTACTTTGGTCTTTGACCACAAACTTCAATTAACACAATGGCAATTATCGACGGTGCGGTCGACTTGGCCGGTCAAAACAGAGGGCGGAAGAAAAGCGCGCATTATTGCCGCCAACATAGGTTTCCACCGGAATATGGGATGAAATTGGGGTAAAATGTGACTTAGGGAGAAAAGCCAAGAATTTAAAAACTTATACTTTTTAAAAAGAATGTTTGATAGATCAATATATTCTGTCGAATATTCGTACTGTGTGAAATGTTTTTTTTTATATTTCGTCCATTAAACAAACAATCAGTGCACGATTTTGAATATTCATGAAGACCGGTTTCTATCCGTTTGAGATTAGCGTATGACAACATTTATTTGAACACTTTTTGGGATGAGAACCATTTAGAAATAGTTTAGCTTAGACTGACTACATATATCTATGATTGCTACTCCGTGATTGACCCGAACCAATGACAGTTGCACAATGAATCAACTAAATAATTGACTGGGCACGCCTCAGAGACTCTATTTAATGGTACAATAACGGCCACGTCCTTGCAGTCAGGTTCGAAGAGGGAAGGAATATTAGTATCAACCTTTGTTATGTGAAAGTTGGTGTTTACCGTTCGTCTCCACCAAAGGTTGAAGGAAGGGTTGGTTGTTAGTAGGGAAGGTATCGTTGGTTTTGGATTCACTATGATAAGTAATTTTCGGAATGAGAACCATTTGTTTTATAACTGTATACTTCAGTCTTAAAACCGTGTGCCTAATATCTTACCAATTTTAACAGAAATACCAGTAGACTCTATCGAAAGCGTTGTTATAAAAATGTTTATCTAATTACTTTTCCACGAAAGTTCCTTTCACCCCAACTTCCCATTCTATACCAATCGCCTCCATCTACATATGCATATGAGTACCC
The DNA here is from genome assembly GCF_035046485.1 of Aedes albopictus. NCBI lineage: Eukaryota > Metazoa > Arthropoda > Insecta > Diptera > Culicidae > Aedes > Aedes albopictus. The sequence goes on along the minus strand of NC_085138.1, from coordinate 290,175,269 downwards.
TGCCCTACAACAAGAGGACCGTGCGGTTTGTTTTTACCGGTGTCAAAGATGCGCGAAAAGCGCAGGCACAATTAGTTCCATTGAATTTGTGCGCGCACGGGGACACACTCGGAAGACAAATAGACGAACGCAGCAAGTGCGACCGACCGCGACCGACAACGGCAACGATGAGTGCGCGCGAGTGCATCCCACAATATAAATATGCACAAATTGCAGTTCATTCTTTTGTCCCGTTGCGGCTGCATCGATGCTGCTCTTCCAAACACACTGATCCGGAGACAACAGATTGCGACCTAACTTTGGTCCCCGCATCCCATGCGAGGAGTAGACTGTTTTATTGCTGGACGTAGGTACGCAACTCACACCTTTCGCGCGCACAAACTGTGTGTGCAAGTGCATTTACGATTCCGTTGGACCATAAATTATTATGTAATTTCCCTATTGCACAACCGCCCGCCCGGTGCACTTTGCACGACGACCGACGCGACGAGTTCATATGGCTGCTGGCGATTAACTGTGGCCGGGCAACCGTTTGGAACATCTTCACATGGAATTTCTTTTTTTTTGTGACGCAGCATACTAACTATAAAAGAAACAGTTTTTAGAGTTTTTTGCTGCTGCATATTTTGCTTCGTTAAATCTGCATCGAATGGAAAATCCTTGATGGCTGAAACCGTTTCTGGGCCAGTGCCAGTAGCCTTCAGTTTCCTGGATCTTGAGTGCTATTGGGTCACGAGTGCGAGTACCCGAAGCAGTTTACGGTGTGTTATCAGATTGAACCTGCTCTGATGGATTAAAAACTCACCTCGCCTTTATAAAAGTAGGTACCAAATGTTTGAACACATTGGTCAAGAGATCGTTCTTTACTATAATCGAAGTTCTTTTACGATTTTCTCAGTATCATCTCATGGCTGTTCATGCCTGTATGCAGTAGATCATCAATATTAACTTATTTTCCCGATCAACCTTGATAGCTACATATGTATGTAGTGTCTGTAGCGGTTGGCTCAATTGGCACTACGGATGGTCTGTTCCAGTGGTAAGAGTTCACTAGTCAGGCGTCCCCCAAGTTACACACTGAGTAGCCCTTGAGATAAACAAAATGATTAACTGTTTGAGCGCTCTTGCAAATATAAGAAAAATAAATATGTATTATTATTTTTCATAATTTGCGCTTCCATACATGTCAAAAAGTAGAATCTCTGTGAAATTTGGAATTGTTTCTTCTCTACCAGGTATAAAAAAGCAACAATGCGATTTTTTCGATATGTTTGCTCCCACAAGGAAAAACTTGCTTTCTGATATCAACTTCGAATAGTGTAAAACTAAAATCAGTTTTGCGATTTGCGAAGGATTCTTGTGTATTTGTTACTTAATTATTTCTGCCCTCATAAATTTTAAGTATCTTTTCTTCATCACCTTCCCCAAATTAAAAGAAAAGTCACCTTTTTCTTACTGGGACATTTCTTATAAGATTTGTGTTATACTCCTGCGCTCCCACAAACATGGAGAATTCATGTAATGCAACAATTTGTGTGCCTCAGGGCTTCTTTAGTACATTCGAAGCAGGATTTCTACAGAAATTTATTCAAGATTCAAAATTCTCCCAGAAATCCCTTTATGAGTTTTTGGGAAACATCTGTCGAAGATTTTTTTCCTAAATTTTCAACAGGAATTTCTTCAGTTTCTCACAGGGATTTATTTGAATATTTCATTAGCTATTCCCCCAGAATTTATCAAAAAAAATATTTTAGGAAATCTTGCATGGACATTGTCCGAAATTTCTCCTTGGATTCCGGTAAAAATTCCCCCATCGATTCCTCCATGGAAACTAGTTTATATTTTGTAAACACGGCACCACTCAAACGTCATTTTAGTGAACTCGTGCAAAGGTCAATAGCCTATAGGAAATTATCCATGAACTCCTTTCAAAAAGTCTTCCACAGATTCCGTTTAAAAGTTAGTTTAGAACAGCTTCCACGGGTTGCTTCAGAAATTCTTCTGGAATTTCGTAAAGAATTTCTTCTCGAGGCTTCTCCAAACTTCTCCAAGAATTCCCCCAGAAAAACCTTTCATGGGTTTCCCTAGAAATTCTTTCAAAGATTCTTTCAGAAATCAATACTAGCACTACTTCAGAAATGCTTTCAACGATTCATTCAAACAATCAAATGCTTTGTATTCCGCAAGAAATATTCTGAAATGACTTCATTAGACAATCTTCCACTGAAATTTCTTGAAAGATTCTTCAAAATGCTCCTGAAGTTCTCTCAAAAATTTGTCCAAAAATTCTTAAATAAAAATCAAGGATTCCTTCTTGCATTGGTACATATGTTCCTTAAGGCATTACTTCAGGATTCGGTCTACAAAACTATCCGGTTTTTTTTTCTGAAACTTCCTAAACAGTCTTCAGAAATTCATTAAGAAATTCAGTAAGATATTCCTTATTATTAAAACTTGGTATTTTTCGGCTTTCAATCACAGAAAGGCGTTGATTATTTTAGATCATTGCCAACGTTTCGATCCTGTGGTTGGGATCTTCATCAGGGCTCGATGTGAATCAACTTGTTTTCGATTCGTGTTGATCACACGGCGGAATGTCGTTTTCTGCTCTGCACCGCACTTGTTTCACTGCGATTGGAAAATTTGATTATTCTAGATATGGGTTTGAATTACATTCGATCATACTTGGACCCTAGTACCTCGATTGAAATGGTGGGTGGGTACACAGTTCGAGTCACAACTCTTGGCAATTTGAGAACATTTCTGTTCATGCTGGCCGGGATGGAATTACTGTGGGGTGTTAATAGTTGGCGGTGTCAGGGTGATCGGATTTGTTTGTGTTAGTTGGGTGGTTAGATCGTTTGTATTTTGTCGATATTGGTTAGTCGTAGACGACGCATTTCTCTTTTCTCTTCGGTTTTTGATCGTAGAGAGTAGATTTGCGTACGCACAGCTTAAATTATCGGTGCCTGTCCGATGATTGACCGTGTTGGAAGCCATCGCTATATGACACATTTCCAACACTTGCAGAGCTTGACTCTTGTAGGTGATATCGACAATGGTGGGTTGTTGGATGCTGAATATCACCTACAAGAGTCAAGCTCTGCAAGTGTTGGAAATGTGTCATATTGCGACGATTTCTAACACGGTCATTTGTAAATATTTGTTCAGGAATGGCTCTAGACATTCAATTGGCTTCTTTAGCGGTGGTAAGATAAATCCATATTCTGAATCTGCATGCCGAACTGAACCGAAATCCAAATTTCCATGAATTTTGGTGCCCAGGAATTTATTTAAAAATCAATTTGAAGATTGTATGGGAGCGATGAGTCGAATCACCCCTCGTCGCATTTTGTCGGAGCTGTCAAGCAGTTGCCCAGCTGTCAAAATGTGCTTTCAAAAAATCTCTTCGAAATTAAATTTAGGTACCAAACTAAAGTTTTAGAAATCTGAAAAAAAAATCATAGCGGATCAGAAAAACGTGCTCTTTTGATTAAAATCAAAAAATCATGATAATTTTCAAAATTTAAAAACTCAATTGAAAATTTCTGTAGGAATGTAATCCAAGACATTCGAGTCGAGTCAAGTACACGACACTGAAGACGACCTTACAGTTGAGGTCGAAATACGTATCTGTCAAAGGATGCAAATTCTTAGTGGAATTCAAAGGAACAGTACTTAACGCGATTTTTACCTCCAAGAAATTCGTCAGGCATTCATCAAAAATTTCCTGCTGGAATTCTTCCGGAGGTTCTCGCAATATTACTCTCAGCAAATCAGGCTAATATTTCTCCAGAAATACCTGAAGGAGTGCGTAGCTCAAGTTTTTTTTCTGGAAATTTTTACAGAGGTCAATCTAAGCATTTCTCAAGGAACACAGGAACTCTTTCAGAATCACAGGAATACTTCTGAAAATCATAAAGGAATTTTATCAAGAATTTCTTCAAGACTTTCCCTAAAAATTCCCAAAAACTTTTCTAGGAATTCCATGGAAGGGTTCATAAGGAGTATGCCCAGGAAGTTCTTCAGAAATTAATCCTGAGATTTCTTCGACCATTTCCCAGAGATTTCTCTAACTATTCCTCTAGACTACGTCCTGCATTAAAGAGTACTTCAAGATACTGTACTTTTTTATAGAAATTTCTTCTTTTTCATGAACTTCTAAATTATTTAACAAGCATTCAGACATACCTTCGGATTTTTTTTGAATAGCTCCTTCGAAAATTTGTTGATAAATTCTCTTAGGGATTGCTGCAAAAATGCTAACAAGATTCTAAAAAACACGGATACCGTCTTCAGCCAGAGGCTGTACAAACTGACCAAAACTTAACACTAGACAAGGGACACATAGAGCATGCACCAGTGGATAAGAGGAGGAAACTGTTCTCACGAAAAAGTTTCATCAGCCGGAGCGGGAAGCGAACCATCACCTCACAGCATGGTGGGATTAGAAGCTTGGTGATTCTAACCGCACAGCTACGAGGCTCAATTTTTTTTTTTGAACTTGCTCCAACGGCTCCGTCTGAATATCTCCTGTATTTCCTTCCGAGACTCCTGAATTGATTTTTTTCAGATAGGGTAGCGAGACATTTGAGCAGTGTGCGCTATCTTAGGTACATTCGCTATAACTCACTCAATTCCAAACCAAATTGATTTGAAATTAGGCACACGGCTAGATACTATATGTAACTTACTCATGCCCAAACCCCATTTTAACCAACCTCATGTGACATGTTGTCGCACTTTCATACGTATAACAAAAATCCATTTCATGGCGCCAGAAATCATGTGGTTTATCTGGATTTTGATGTTTGAACCTTAAACTCTAAAAAAAAAGCTGCTACATACCTTGAATTTTGAGTCGCCATTTTGGATTCAAGTCCGCCATTTTTGGACTCCGGATTTCTTCCTGATGCCAAATATACCCATATTGTACGGTTATAGAGACTGAAACTCCATTAAACAGCCGCCATCTTAGATTTCCGATCGCCGTATTGGATGTTCTTGTCGTTATTTTTGAACTCCAGTCAAATCTTTTTTTGTCTTTATTAACGTGGCTTTTCGCCCAAGGTGAGTTCGCCACGAATGCCAGACATCTTCTCCATACCAATTATACTCATATTAATTGGTTTTATAGTCCAAAACTCCATTAAACAGCCGCCGTCTTCAATTTGGAGCCGTCATCTTGAATTTTATACCGCCATATTGGATATTCTGGTCGTCATTTTTACACTCTGGACATCTTCCTCAAACCAAGTATACCCATAGGGCATGATTTTGGAGTCTAAAACTCTATTAAACAGTCGGCATCTTGAGTTTTCAGACGCCATCTTGAATTTTGGGCCGACATCGTTGAACTTCTGATCTCTAGTGTTGATTTCCGAACAAAATTTGTCAAATATACTAATGGTTACAAAAATCGGCTCAGTTTGATGTGTCACATGATGGGACTTGGTTCAGTTTTACATACAGCCAGTTCTACCGGTGCTGGTACGGATCATTGAAATTTCCATAACTTCGGAACGTTTTGACCGATCCGGGTCATTTTTAATAGCAAACAATGCAGTAACATTCCGATTCGATTCGTGCTAAAATCTAAAAAATCGGCCATTACGAAGAACCTTAAAAGTGAGTGATCGTTTTTTGCGCACAGGCATACACACATACATACAAACACACATACAGACATCATCTCTATTCGTCGAACTGAGTTGATTTGTTTATGAGAGGCCCAGAATCAATAGGGCGTTAGTGACCATTTTGTCGATTTTGAGCTGAGCATATCATAAAATTCTTCAGATTTCAAGCTTTCAGGAACTTTTTTAAGTTTGATTCTACGATGATTGGAAAAATTACAATAAATCAGAGAAAATTTGGTTGATTTTGAAGCTTAATACATTTTGTATAAGATGAAAAATTGGTCAAAAACTTCAAACCTTATTTACTCGAAAGTGGGTTTTTGTCACTTACACCCCTTTGCTTCTAACCCCCTCATATGTGACTTGACCCTCCGAGCCTTCTATCGAGAATTCGTTTTTTGAGTAAACATTAAGCTTTCCAGTACACTTTGGTGTACGAGAAAGGCAAAGCATGCGACACGTGTGCTGCTTGGGAAGTCAGGATCTCAAAGGCGTTTCAAGGCGTTCCAGAGCGCTTTGAGGCTGTTCAAGATATTTCAGGACGTTTCTGGGGGTTTCTGATGGGTTACCAGAGGGTTTAAGGGGGCTTCACATGCATTCTGGTGGGCTAAAAGGATGTTTCAGAGGGTTGCAGAAGTGCTTCAAAGCGTTTCAGATCGTTCCTGTAGATTTCAAGAGGTTCAAGAAGGACTTCCGGGAGGTTTTCAAGTAGTTTTAAGCAGTGAATCAAAATTCAACCATCGTGCAACAATAATGACAATGTCGCAACCTGTATTTGTTGCGACAAACAAACCCATGCGACATAAGTTTGTCCCAACTTGGAAATAATGGGATTAACATCGTACACCACGAGTTTAGAGATTTTTAAGCCTTGCATTGCGATTTTCGAACGGTAGCTTCGAGTCGGTAAACACAGCAACTCTGGTGAAGCTCTATCATCAAACAGTTTCGACTTTGGGTTAGCAAGAATTGATTATTCACGAGTTGAAAAGTACACAACAAATTCAGCTTCCGTTTTGTCTGCAACAAAAAAAAATTGAGATCATGTCATTATCTGTTACCAGTAGGGATAAAGAGTAATCGTCGCACCTTCTTTGTTGCTTGTTTTGTGCCTCTTTTGTCTGACAATTCTTTTCACTGGTTTTAAGACATTTAAACATTTTAGGGTCATTTCAGGAGACATAAGAATGTTCCGAAGGGACACCCGAGAGCTCCAGCCAGCTTCATAGGATTTCAAGTGTACTTCGGATGGGTTCAAGGGGGTTTCAGAGCTAAAAGGAGTTACAGAAGATCGTGGAGCCGTTTCAGACGGGTTACATTTGCGGATCCATTGACCTATAACCATGTGTGTTCTTGGAGATCCTAAAACTAACATTGAACTCACCGCATGACAGCCCATACTAGCATAATGCAGTGTAAGCATAGTTTTTCATAAATAATGCTGCATCAGGTTACTGATAGCACTAGCAGATCCGATGGCCTATACTCCAGCGAGCTCTCGGTTATTCTAAGACAGTCATTGAACTCATAGCTAGATAAGACATACACGTATGAGCCTGAGTTTCCTATAGTTGATGCACATATAACACTATGCTGAGATGTATACTTTATCACAGATAGGACGCTACGTCAAGAAGAAGAAGAGGAAGAAGCTTATGCGAGTATAAATCTTACTCATGATACAACGAGAGGTAACATATATTCAATAACATGTGGTCAAGAAAGTTTGTGAGCTCCGCAAATTTATTTAGAGATTTTTTTTTGTAATCTTACCAATGGTACGTGCATAAATATATTTTACCTAAATTGATTCTGTCTAAATAGAGGATCCAGTCTATAACCAATATTATTCCATAAGTGAAAATCATGTTTCAAATTTCAAATAACTAATGATCATTTTTTCCCTTTTTTCAGGTAAAATAAAGCAACCGTTACTTTAACTACTAAACAAATTTATCGACATATAGGTAAGATGATTCAATATGATTTTCAATATTAATGAATCTGTCCATTGAACAAAAAACTTTTGTACAATGAATGTTAATGCGTATGTTGAAATCCGAATCAATGGATTTTATTTTGAAGGGTATGCTGTTGGTCGATTAATTATTATAGATTTATAGAAGTCAACTTGAGTTTATCGCACTCCGGGTGATAAGAGGAACATGTACCTAAGAATAAACTGCTGTACGCCAGTAATTAACTACAGATGATGCTACGGGTATTGTACAAATATTCGTGTTGTACTGAAAACCTTGCGAATCAGCGGAAAACCGGAAATTACGATGAAAATTCGGTAATGTCATTCGATACAGATTTTACACGAAGTTTGTGGGGTATGTACAGATTTTTCGAAAAATCATCTAGCCTCCCAGATCACGACTGAGACCCAAAATATCATATGTTTAAAAATTCAGAGCCATTAAACACGCTAGTCAGTCGTCGCCCTATTTGTCTTACCATCTAAAACAAGTACCGTTTTGACATTTACCATACCAATTTGCAGCACCTTCGTAATCTATGCGGCAGCACGTGCGCTGGACCATATTTGGCCAACCCAACCAACAACCCAGCCACTAGTTTCCATTCATCGCCCCAGACTGCAACCCGGACTGGAGAAAACAACCGTATCAACAACGCGAGTAGCAGCAGCACCACGCACCACGCACCAATCAAGATAAAAAATAAAGTCGTTTACCAGTATTTCAGCGACCATGCTGGAGGCCATACCGAACCGCGCGCGTTTGTTCATTCTGCTGGCTGCTGCGTGACGTCCGATATGGCCGAAAAGCAGAAAACCGTTGCCCGCGCTAATTTACGATGCTCTCGATCAAAATTATCTCTTCTTACGGCAGGCGGCGGCGGCGGCGGCGGCGGCACCTTCTGCGCCGAAGATCCCCAGCATACGACCATCAGAGCACGTTTTCCAGCACCCGCAGTAGTTTACGCCTACGCTCGGCACACACAATTTGAATAAATTTTACGGATTTCGGTGGTCATGTTCGCTGTTGACACCGGTCAACCGACTTCGACTGAGCGGGACCGTCACCTCAAGTAGCTGTCCACTTTTGTGAGCCTCCCAAAGCTGGGGAGATAAATATTTCCACGCACTTCCTCGAATTTCGACCGCTGGCTCTGGCTGTGAGGTGAAATAATTTGAACTGTCATTGTCTACTTCGGCGTTGTACCCGGTTGTCGTCTCTGTCGCAGAAACGGCAGATCTTACTTTAAGAAATTCGAAACCTTCAACCCCTTTCAACGGCAACAGCAGCAAGCAGTCAACACCGGTGTACAAATGAGTGCACGTCCTTACATAAGTAAATTATCTTACTCATTTCATCGGACGAACGGCGTGGCGGCGGTCAGTGCAGGTTCCCCACGTCCAAAGGGAAATTTTTGGAATCATGAACCCGCTGAGGATAAAAGGAGAACACACTACACGGAGAAAAAACGACACCCCATCAGTCACCGAACCTCCCGAGAATGGCGATGACGGCTGTTGCAAAGATGCGACTTACTTCCTTTGCGTATGTGTAAACCGTTCGTCGTTACGACCTGAAAACAACAACAACATCAGATTTAATATAAATTCTCACAACTCTCATGGGGCCAAGGAAAAGGTTAAGCGGGTAGGGATATAACAAAGTGGTGCAAATGCTCCCCCGAAGCAAAAGACAAAACTGGAGGGCGTAATCCAATTTATGATTTCAACCTACTGACTGACTGACTCACTTCTTATTGGCTTGCTTCTGAAGGAGCGTGACGCACAAAGTTTTGAAATCTTGAACGATTTAATATATCGAGTTGTATAAGTGACGCAACATTAAAAACGATACACAAAAATGTGGTCTAATCATAGATGTATCAGTAGGTCGACATTTGAAGAGAGACCAGAGATGTATGATAGATGAAATGGAAGAATGGAAGAATTCCTGTAGAAATCCCTAGAGAACCCTGTGGTGACCCTCCATAACCAGAGAATTAGATCGTCGGCGAACTCACCGATCGTTGGACAAGTAACCGCCGGATTGGCGGGATCGGAGGCCGGATCTAGGAGCAAAGTTTGTTTAACATCAACTAGATAGGGCTTGATTCTCGGCAAATGATCACCGGATGGATAAGGTCAGCGACCAGACAGGACAGCGGGCATGATCTACGACACGGGATGGTTGATCGTTGGACGGAAAGGAACGGATATAGCGGGCTTGATCGGACAGGAACAGATACCAAGCAGGGTCGTAACCTTGACGAACAGGGACAGGATTTGCTCTTTGACGGTTAATCGAATGGAAACGAACACCAGTCAGGAGAGCGGGCTTGGCGAACAGCGACAGGACTGGATCTTCTAGAAGTGACCGACCAGGGATGTGGACAGGGACAAGACACTTGAACCTTGACTTGACGGGACAGGACAGGGACGGGGACCAGACTTGACTTGACGACAACCGAAAAGGCGAGGGATTTTCTTGTAGAACTGGTAATTGATGAGAGTTTTTTTTCTGACTTGTCTCTCCAAATTCTCTGTTAAGACTGATTTTATTATAAAATTTTCCTACGCAGGTCTCCTATGATTTATTTTTAATTTATTGGCTACTACGATAACTAAATTCGCCTTGACGGAGGCTCTCTGAGAGAATTGCGCTGTGCGTGAAGACATTTTTTTTAACATGGGAAAGGATAGGAGCTGCATTTTCAAATGCTTCTAAAATATTTCAGGGACTTCAGATTGAAAAAAGTGTTAATGTTTTGCAATATACTTTCAATCAGCTACACTATAACTGGTTTTAGACAAAAAGTTTTTAAATCACAATGTTATGCCTATAATATAGCGTATCAAAATCTCATTCGATAACATTAAGAACGTTTTGCTTGAAAAAATTTCTACAAAGGATTAAAAGCATTTGAAAATGCAGCTCATATCCTTTCCCATGTTAAAGAAAAATGTTTTCACGCACAGTGCAATTCTCTCAGAGAGCCTCCGTTAAGGCGAATTGACTCCATGTATGAACTAGTTGTTTTTTTTTTTAATCTATCAATCCTATTCTCTACAAACCCCTGAGGAAATCCCTGGAGGAGCTTCTGGATGTATCCCTGAAATCCATGAAGGAATTTCTGGAAGAACTGCTGAAGGAATCCCTGAAGGAACTCGTGGATGAATCCCTGAAGAAATTTCTGAATCAATTCCTGAAGGAACTTTGGTATCAATTACCTGGAAGATGGAGGAATCCCTGATGAAACTCCTGGAAGAATCCCTAGAGCAACTCTTGGAGGAACCTCTGATGGAGCTTGTGGAGTAATCCTTGAAGGAACTCCTGGAGAAATCCCTGAAGAAGTTTCTCGATAAATTCTTGAAAAAAACTCTTGGAGAAATCCCTGAAGGCAATCTAAGAGAAACTTCTGAAGGAGCTCGTGCAGTAATCCTTAAAGGAACCACTGGAGGAATCCCTGCTGGAACTCCTGGAGGAATTCTTTAAAGAACTCTTGGATAAATTCTTGAAAGAACTGCTGGAGAAATCCCTGAAAGAACTCTTGGAGGAATCCTAGAAGGAACTCTTGGAGGAATCTTGAAAGAACTCCTGGAGGATTCCCTGAAAGCACTCCTGAAGGAACTTCTGGAGGATTCCCTGATGGAAATTCTGGAGGAATCCTTGAAGGAACTACTGGAGGAATGCCTGAAGGAGCTCCAGAATGAATTACTTGAAGAACTCCTGGAGATTTCCCTGGAGGAACTCCTGGAGGAATCCCTCAAGGAACTTCTGGAGCTATTCCTGAGAGAACTCCTGGAGAAATCCCTGAAGGAACTCCTGGAGAAATGCCTCGAGGAGCTCCTAGGTCATTCCCTGAAGTCTCTGATGAAATTTCTGGTGGAATTCTTGATGAAATTCCTGGAAGAATAGCTAAAGGAGCTCTTGGAGGAATGCCTGAAGGAACTCTTGGAGAAATCCCTGAAGAACTCCTGGAGAAATCCATGAAGAAACTCTTGAAGAATTCCGTAAAGGAACTCCTGGAGAAATCCCTGAAGGAAGTCCCGGAAGAACCCCTGAAGGAACTCCTGGAAGAATTAGTGAGGGAACTCCTGGAAGAATTCGTGATAGAACTCTCATTGCTGTTTCTACGTAACTCATGAAGAAACCTGAGATGGATTTCTTGAAAAAACCTTTGGAGGAATCTATGAAAAAACTCTTGAATAATTTTCTGAATGAACTTCTTTTGGAATCCTTGAAGTACCTTCTAGAAGTTTTCTTGGAGGAATTTCTGGAGGAACTCCCATCGTATCTGACAATAGCCAGATTGACATCTAATAGGGTTAGTGTCTAGCAGGATGTGACTCCGCTGGTTCGTGAGTCGACTTCTCCATTCCACGGCCAAGTCATTGAAGTCACCCGATATTACCACCGCTCTTCGTTCTGTCAGCACGGTCATCATACTGTCTAACATCTGCGTGAACTGCTCAATCGACCACCGTGGAGGCGCATAGCAGCTACAAAAGAAGACCCCGTGTACTTTGGCGACCACGAAGCCCCCATAGGTAGTAGACACCAACTTCTGGACGGGGTATTTATTCGTCGTCCATATTGCCGCCATTTTTCTGGACCTATCCGAGACCAAACTGCCATTGCCGGCGGGTACTCGATATGGATGCGTTAAGATGGCGATGTCCTTCCCCCACTCAGAAACCGCCTGACAAAGCAGTTGCTCAGCCGAGTCACAGTGGTTCAGGTTCAGCTGCGTTACTGCGCACTGTGATTTGTTCTTGAAGGCCGGACACTTCACTCGTTGGGTGCTTCTTGTTCACGGATCTCCCAGAACGAATAAAATACATGGGTGAACTCGTGCAGCCTTGTGCCTTATAGCGTTCGGCGTAGCATCGCCTGCACAGCTTGCTACTGTCAGGGTCTTTGCAGTCCCATGATTTGTGTCTTGGTTCCAGACACCTGAAGCAAACCTCCGGTGACTCATGAAAGGTCAGATGGCATACTGACCAGCCCACCTTTATCTTCCCTATTTAACAAACTTATTTACATACGCCACGGGTAGCTGTGCCAAGGCTACCTGTGTCCCTGCCGGCCCATTCCGTGGCCGAACTGCTGCGGTGACCAACTGCACTTCGCACTGCTGCCGCAGAGCCGTGACGAGTTCTTCCGCGTCAATGATCTCGTCTAGGCTCTTCACCTTCAGATTCGCCTATGCTGTAAAACCCCTTACCTCGTCCCCTTCACCAAGGACTTCTTCCTCCAGACTTTTGCAGGCGGTGCCCTTTCGCTCCTTGTCGCGCTTGAGCCCTAGGATCATTTCACCTATACGATTACGTCTAATATTGCGCACGTCAGCTTTCAGATCCACGAGCTTGGCGGTGCTTCGCATCGCCCTTAGACGTCCGAATACTTAGATTGTCCGGCCTTAATGACGAGCACGTCTCCTTTCTCGTGCTTGGCACCTGCCTTCCTACGCCTTCTTGGTTTGGCGTCCCTAACCTCCTTAACTAGCGTTTTTTTTCTTTCCAAGAGGGGGTCTTCCCCTTGGTTTGCCCTACGCTGCGGTTGCGGAAGGCCTAACAACGGTCGCAACCCCCAGTTCCAGTACATCCGGTACGAGCCAGCCTTTTCAGGCATATCCTCTTCCCAGCTTTCCGGGACGCCTAGCTGGGGTCTGACTTGTCCGACCTTCGGGGTTAGTATCCGCCGAAAGCAGTCGCATCCGCCACACCTTTAGGGCTTCCTGCGAAAACGAAAGCCTCCGTCTGGCTAGACTTCTTAACCTTTGCTTTCGCCGTTTCTGCCGTTGCTGCAGTTTTCACGAGTCTCTTGGCATCTGGAATAAGGGTTAGCCGCCGACTACCCGGCCGACTTCCAAACGGAGGGTTTCATCAGGCCCCGGAACTATAATCTCTGCTGGCGTCGGTCTACTGGATTAGATCCTAGCCCGCGGTTGGAAAGGGGGTGCTCGGAAAGGTTGGGGTGGATGGAGGCCCATGTTGGCACGTTCTTCTGTGTGCTGGCTGATAGGACCTTACTTATGAGAAGGTCAAACCACTCTGTAGGCGTGGTGTCAACCCTGCCTTTCGAGGACAAAGGGAGTGGTAAGGACCGCTCGAGACACTGGCTAAGCTTTAGCATGCTACCTTGGTGGACTTCCCAAAGCTAGTCATCAATGTTCGTTGCGGCAGGTTACGCAACTAACCTTGAGAGACCCTCCCTGAATCAATGCCTCCTTGGTGGTTCTAGAGAGACGATGCCACACCCTGGGAATGTTGTTTAATGGGTCGAGAAAAGAGTAGTCCTGACTTTCACTTTTTTTTTCGTGGCAGACGGTCCTTAACCCCGCACTACCTGGATCTTCAAGAATACTAAGAACACTAAGCGAGGCAGGCCAAGTTCCAGTGGGAACATAGAGCCATACAGAAGAAGAAGAAGAAGAAGAAGAAGAAGAAGAAGAAGAAGAAGAAGAAGAAGAAGAAGAAGAAGAAGAAGAAGAAGAAGAAGAAGAAGAAGAAGAAGAAGAAGAAGAAGAAGTTCTTTTAGAGTGCATTTCAGTCCTGACTTCTACTGATGACGCATCTCTATAATTCACGGCGAAAGCTGTTGTCTGCCTTTAAAAATGATCCGAATGTCGATCCACCTCGAAAGAGTCCCCTTCTATCGTAACCTTGCCTTGCTTAGGCTTGCTCTGGCGTTCGTGGTTCCACCTGCCAGCATGTACTTCATTTTTGACGCGTTCACCATCAGTCCGACCTTTGTTGCTTCACGTTTCAGGCGGGTGTACAGTTCTTCCACCGTTCCAAATGTAATGCCGATAATGTCAATGTCGTTCACAAAGCAGACAAATTGGCCGGATATCGTGAAATTCGCACCCCGGCTGTTTAATCTGGCTCGTTGCATAACACTTTCCAGGGAGGTGTTGAACAGCAGGCACGACAGTTTTCCTTATACACTAGAACCTCTTTTTATGCACATGGCTGGGGCTGCATAAATTAAAAATGTGCATAAATTAAAAAAAAGGCATAAATTAAGTTTGGGCTTTAATTAGAGAATCTAGTTCGCGAGAACAGATCTTGCTTCTGGGCAGTTTAGGTGGGGCTAAGGGGGTTTTCTAGAAAGTTCCCAGATAGCCCAAAAACGGGGTTCAAAGGGGCATCAGGGGTGTTTTGAGCGATTGTTTCGGGGGATTTGAGGAACCTTTCAAGGGTGTTTTGTCAAGATTTTTTGGTGTTTTCATGGGATTACGGGGAATTCTGGGGTATTTCAATAGTATTAAGTGGGTTTCAGGAGCGTTCCAAGTGGCTTTAGGGGCAATTCAAGGGATCTTAGGAGCCTTTAAAGGGCATTGCAAGAGGTTTGAGGGGTGGCTTTAAGGTATTTCAGAGTCTACTCTAAAACTTTCCTAAATGCCCCAAAAATCCCCCGGGGACCCCATGTAACGCATCTGATAGGCTTCGATACTTCTGAGAACTCCTCCGTAACGCTTACGTAACACCTCTGTATCCCTCGAAAATGGTCTGAAACATCTTGAATTGCCTCCGAATTCCCCCTTAAGCCCCTTCGGACCCCATGTAACACACCTAAGAAGCTCCGAACCCCCCGAAAACTCCTCCGTAACGCTTCCGTAACTCCTCTGAATCATGCCGAAAATGGCCTGAAACATCCTGAAATGCTTCCAAAATCCCCCTGAAACGCCCTCGGACCCCATGTAACGCACCTGAGAGGATCCAAACCCTCCGAAAACTCCTCCGTAACGCTTTCGTAACGCCTCTGAATCACGCCGAAAATGGTCTGAAACATCCTGAAATGACTAAAAAAAAATCCTCCAAAAAACTCTTCTAAAACCAGCCTAAAATGCTCTGAGACTTCCTGAAATGACTCCGAAACCCCCTTAAGACCCTCTCGAACCCCATGTAACGCACATGAGACCTTCGGAAACACCCAAAAGCGAACCTGTAACCATCCTTTGCTCTCCTCTGTAAACACCCCTTGGCCACCGTTGCAATAGTTCCCGTTATTATTAAATATTGTTATGCACAATATTGGTTCTGAGTACTTCCCTAATTTATTATAAATTAAAAGTGCATAAAAATAACATGCATAAGGTTTTAGTGTATTAGTTTCCGGTAAGATTCGTACGAACTATACCGCCCGAAACCCTAACGCAGTTTTGAATACCATCCATCGTAGCTTTGATCAGTCTAGTAAGCTTCTCAGAGAAGCCGTTCTCGTTTATGATTTTCGATAGCGCTGTGTGGTGTGATCGATAATGTCGCATAGGGGCTGTCCATAAACCACGTGGTCATTTTTTGGGACTTTTCAACACCCCCCCCCCCCCCCCCCGCGTGGTCATTAGTCCATACAAAATTTTTTATTTGTCCATACAAAATGGTCATTGGCCGAACACCCCCCCCCCCCCTCATGACCACGTGGTTTATGGACAGCCCCATATCGCCTGGAATATGATGAACGGGTGGTTTGTTAAGATCTGGTATTGACAGCATTTTTGAAGAGTATGCTACATGAAGAAGATCTACTCCGTTGTTGAGCAACCCTTGACGGCTTGATAACTTCCCACAAACTAATTATTTTAGGTGAAAGACCACAGAGCATGGTATGAGATAGTACTTTGTAGGCAACATTCAGAGATGTGGTCGCTCGGAAGTTCTCACACTCTAACTTGTCTTCTAACTTGGCAAATTACACCTTTCGTCCACTTCTTCGGAAGACATTCGGTCCTCCAAATCCGGACTATTAGCCGGTTAAGGCAGGTGACCTACATATCCGGTCCTATCTTGATGCCCAAGTAACACACTTGTCACCGAAGAGTCACGGCGGCGCAGGTTTTTGTTGCGCAGAAGTCACTGTGACTTACTTCTAACAAATAAACACTTACTTGCTAGAAGTAAGTCACAGTGACTTCTGCGCAACAAAAACCTGCGCTGCAATGACTCTTCGGTGACAAGTGTGTTACTTGGGTGAGTTCACATCCGATACCATTCTTTCAAGCTGACATATTGTTCTTGAGCTACTGGATAGCATCCTAAACTTTATCTTAGATGCTCCCTACTGTACCAACGTAGTCATTTCTTCCACTATCCACACCGTTCCGGAGCTCATCGAAGTGCTGCCTCCACCTTTCAATAACCCTGCAAACGTCCGTCAAGAGGCTCCCCTGCATATTTCGGCTCTCGGCTGTGTCATTGATGACTGCTTTAACTGTAATCCAGCAATCCTCTAGAGGGGCCACATCGAACTCCCCATGTAACAATCCTAATTCTATTTGGTTTTATTTGTTTTTATGATAGTTTTATCGGAACATTGCACAAGGTAAACCGGGGCAAGTTGAAACGGGTGGGGCAAGCTGAAACGCGAAGTTTTGAAATAGATTGCAATACAATTTAGATTTTTTTCTTTTGCCAAAAGATTGTTTGAATCAAAAACTATGTGTTATGGCGATCAAACTGTTTACCTTAATTGGACAACATCAAGTTTACCCGCTGTTTCAACTTGCCCTGGTGTACCTTATTCTAGTTGATCTTATCGAAGTTTCAGCTGAGCACAACTATTCTTCATCAATATGTGGTTTTAAAAACACCTCCAAGAATACTTGAGGTTCAGTTCATAAAACCGTAAGCACAACAAGAACTGTTGAACTTATTTTCAGTTTTATAAGGTTCTTGTAGTTATCTTCAATCATCCGTTCTTGATCAAGAGCAACTGTTCTCGCATGAGAACAGTTTGGTACATGAAAAATACAAGAAAAAACTCAAGCATCAGATTTTGATTCTCATCGTTCCATTATTGCTGCCAATCAAGAACACCTACCCGGAAACCCAACCGCGACGCGCTGCAGTGCCAAGTTCCTCCGGTTACGGCATCCGAATTGAGGTTGGTTTGGTCATCCAGGACGTCGATTCCCTTGTAATCGGGAGTCAAATAATCGACCTGCACAAACACTTACCTGTTGGAAATGCACCACATCAAGGCCGGTTCCCGAAAAAGGTCTGCCTGATTGGCAACGGTACCGGGCTGATGATTAAAGTTATCACACAAAGTTCACAAAATCCACCACAGTGCGATAATTTGTTGTTTGTTTACAATTTGGCGTACATGATTTATGACGTTCTCGGCGGAGTTTGCTTGAACCTACATCAAGAACGTTATAAACCTGAGTACTCTTGAGTAATACTTCTTACCCTTGCATAAGATGAAATAAATTCAAGATATTCTTGATGAAGGCTAACCAGGTTGCATTGAGAACGTCATAAATCCTAGTATTCTTGAGTTATGCTTTTAGCTCTGGCATGAGTTGAAAGAAATTTAAGACGATCTTATGGTGATGTTGATTAAAACCATCGATGATGGACCGACCACCGGCCTAGATTTCAATGGAAGCCATGTTGAGAAAAGTCATGAGCAATGTTCGCATGACCAGGAATAATATTTTTAAATATTTTATTAGTGCGTTATAATGGAAGCGCGTTGCAATTTTTGGAAGTATCTTGCAACATATATACGATGAATTTTGCTTGGCATTTCGCATCCTTGCTACATCCCGGAAATATTTTCAATTTGTGTAATAAATTAATCCCGATTACAATAATGTGTTATTTTCATTGTGTTTTTAATTCCAATTTAATTCACTAAACTTTTCTGTCGACATAAAAGCTGCATCAGCAACAACACATCGTGCACTTGAAGATTTCTACAACGAGAGAGCAATTCGCCTTGAGGACAACTTGGGAAGTACAAGTTTTAAGAGAAATTTAAAAACAATTCTCCAAGAGCATCTTAGGATGGGCCTCTTTGATCTTATGGCGGGTTTATGGTTGAGTTGATGTCGTGTTGTAGAGCAATTTGGTTTACGCATGGTTTTAAAGAACAGGTGATGAAGAATACTTCAAAAGCATTATAAAATTAATTTTGTTACTTGGGTCACTATCATCTGTCAAGGCTGCCTCGAGATTCTGCGAGTATACTAGAATGACATGCGGTTGCTTCAGTCGCTCAAGATTGTACGGTAGTGATCGCCGGTATATCGTACATTGTTGATGACGGAAAATTTTGGGCGCAGTTTGACCATCGCAAGGTATATAGTGGTCAGAGTCGATGTTAGCGCCACGATAGGTTCTGACATCGATAATTTCGAAAAAGTGTCGTCCGTCAATGATAACGTGGTCAATTTGCGATTCCGTTTACTGTGGTGATCTCCAGGTGTAACGATAAGCCTCCCTTGTTGGAAAAAGATGCTACGTATGATCAGGTTTTGAAGGCGGCGAAATAGATTTAACATGGAGTTCACAAAAAAATGCTCTGGTGCTCCACGAAAGCTTGTTGATATTGAATTCCCCTTTAATATGCCCCAAAAATTTCCGATAGCCAAACATGACTCAAACAGTCAGGAAATTCCTTTCTCATGCAAATTCATTGTCCCAAGCTGCCATCCATTTGCCATCTTCATCGATTTCATACGACTATCACGATCGTACCCGTCACACCCCTGAACAATCATAATCCCTGCTTTATTACCGCAAACACCATTCAAAAACGAAGAAGCCCCGCCATAGTGAACGATAAAAAAAAATCCCATCCAAACGTCTCTCAGCGTGTAGCAGGTCAATCGCGATCGGTTCGCCATTCATCGCGCGATCGAGTGGCCCATTTGTATGCATTTGGATGACCATTTATTACCATTAGGTTCGCAGATTCATCGCCGTGGAATCGGAGGACCGTACCGGACCGGACCGACGTCTGGTGCTTTATCCATCCACTCCGGATCGACCGAAATAAATAGTGAATTAATTCAGAGCTTCTCGGGTATCGAGGTTTTTTTTTAGGAACGACGACAACACGCAACTGGTCTCATTAGCCGGCTGACAAATGGTTATTGAAAGTTTCGTTTGGCGTTGTCTACTCCATGGGAGGAAGATGCTTCTGCGAGGGAATAACGTAGATAATCCTATTGGAAGCTGTGCCGGCCGTTAGGTTGGCCCTTGTTGGTAAGAACAAAGTTGAATTTGAAACATAAATATTACCAATCAAATCAAAAGTTTAAGTTTTTACAAATGCAGGAATTAAACGGCTACGCAGTCTTCAATATGGAAAACGAGATTTATTGTTTGCCCGACGTTTTGGTACTGGGGTTTTGTGTCATCTTCAGGGGTAACTAATTGTTCGTTTTTGGTCTTATGTTTCGTCTAACTGTAACTGTCTGGTTGTTTTGTTGTTGCTAACATGGTTACATGACAAGTTTCGTTTGTCTAGTTTTGCAACGGACTGTATGAGAGATAAAAAAAAATGGCATTACAAATCTTCCGATAATTTTAACTGCAATTTGCAAGTGTTAAAAGTGTATTGGGCAGGGTATTGGGCCACTCTGCTGCACCATGGAGAAACACACGTGTATGATTGGAGGTTTTCTGTTTTTCGGTCACCACCAGAGGTGGCTGACACGAATTATGAATTCCATTCAGATTCCCTGGTGGATTTCTTAATGTATATATTCAAATTTTCCAAATAGCACCACGTACTCTACTCAACGGATAGAGCACAGTGTTGAACACTGTGCTGAGGAAACTCCACCAGGCTGCTGTGTGCTCTATGTGTTACATACTTTTCTCTCCAAAGGGGCATGCCGAAAATGTGGAGAAACAGAAAGAAATACAAACAACTCGTCTACGTGTTAATGAAGTCACCATCACCATGCTCTGACTGTTGATGCTGCCGCTGGCTGCTGCAATCTGCAAGATGAATGAGTCATTACGGCGCGTCGAATTTTAACGGAAGTTTCTAAGAGTGCGCCGATTACGACGGCAAAGAAGAGAACCAGTTCTTCGAAGCGGTCGGTCGCTGCTGCTGCTGCCCAGGGATGGGCGCCCTGATTCGGAATTCAATCGATAATTAGATTATGGATCGGGTGCTTCTTGGCGCAGATCGTGACGGCTTGCGGTTGTTTTTATCCACTCATGTGGAGTGTCATTCTAGGAACTTGCTGTGTGCGTCGGCCACCGTTGACAATCCAAGAAGAATTTGTAGCCATGGCTGCAGCAGTTAGTCACTGCGGGGAACAATGCATGGAGGCTTTCCTGCTGTGCCAGATATTTTATTCGAAATCTGTCACGATTCATGTGGTGATTGTGACTGACGCTGCTGATTATTACTGTCTCCATTGGACGAGCAGAGGATAAATTGAAGATGATTCAGAGTTCGTGCGTTGAATTGAATATTTTACTTAAGGGATATCTCGATTGAATAAAAAAAGAACCAACTTTCACCTTTATTACAGATTTAACAGACGTTGCATCAACGAATATTTAGTTCCATTATGATTTCGTAGTGATTTTGAAGCATTTAAAAGATACACCAGGCATGCCCACCAAGCATGGGAAATACTTATTGTTGCGTTTCCCTCACTTACTATTGCGCAGATTCTGGAGTGAGTGTGCTTCTCCCTCAGCCAAATGATTTTTCAGCGATTAGTATAAGAATTTGGTTGGGATTCCATCTAATAAATATCTAGAGATTTTCTGCAGTTATGTCTTTTTTGACAGAGAAAAATATTATTATTATCTTTATTGAAAAGATTTGCAGCCCTAGGCTTGCTCCTCTTTGTTACAGAGAAAAACACTGTTGTGAAATTATTGAAAAAAAGAAATCTTAGTGGAATCCATGACCATGACCATAACAGATTTTATGAGATTCATAATAGTGTTTTTAAACCAAGTCAGAGTTTAATGAACCAGATGATTGCGGATGACTTTCTGACCGGCTCTTGACGGGGCTCTTACACAATATTAATCAAATTTCTGTTGGAATCTATGAAAATATTTCAGTACAAAACTTAATTTGCGAAATTTCTGCCAAAAAACATTTTTTTATCTCTTCATTTTTAGGAATTTCAACTTATGCAAAAAACTGACTGACACTTAACGAGACTGCCACAGATGTTTATGGAAAACTCTTCAATAATATCTTCTTATTGAAAGTTTAAGATTATTTTTAAAGAATTTCTAAAAATTTTAAACGTTTGTTTTTTTTTTGTGAAGAAATTTTCAAGGAGCATTTTATGATACACTGGAATATCTTTTTAAACCTATGGCTCTGACTGCATAAATATAGGAATTTGCATGCATTAAAAAAGGCATGAAATGAGGGAAATTTGTGCATAAATTAAACAGGTTCAACAGGTCTGTAACGTTCCGTCCCGTTACGCTTAGCAAACGGCTTAAGCGCCACCTTCCGAACAGAAGGACCGTTTACTCTTCTAAATTACCCGGCATGAAACCTCCCTCTCAGGGCAGGTCGTAAAGTTCATAAGAACGCAAGTTTCACTTTTCAACCCAAACGTCTCCGACCAACTAACCAGAACCTAATTCCAATTCTGTCAAAAACTTACCGAAACCGAAAAAAACACTCATAAATTAGCCAATGGGGGAAATGCTTATCAATAAAAGAACCCAAAACCAATCTTAAACCTAGAATAATAACAACTTGTGACGTATTTAAAACAAATGGAGTAACCTAACTAATCTAGAAGTAAGTTTATTAAAAAATGCAATTCAAACGACGTTAATTCTACAAAACAACTAAAATTTAAATTTATCGAGTTCCAACAATTGCCTTATTTAAATTTATTCAAATCCAAATTCAAGAAAACCTAATCCTAACTGTGACGTCACGTGATCTGATTGTATCGTTCGGATATCCAATTTGCGCAAGAAAAAAACTATCTCTTCAGGCAGATCTGACCTTGACTATCGATCCCTCGTCGGTTTTCCCACGCAGAAAAATACTCCCAGCAGTTGGTTCGACTTACTCACCAGAAACAGGCCAAACTTACGTCAGCGACCGGTAAACCACCCGTTGACTCGTGCGTCGGCGTCGGTTACGGGGTAGATGCGTCCCCTCGCAGTGGAGTGATGAGCTTCCTATTGGACTTGAGCTCACGCCGCACTATGGGCCAGAAATCAAAATTTCGCGACAAAAGTCCAAAAAGTTGTTTTTCTAAGATCAATAAATTTTCATATTTGTATGATTGTTTGGGCTATGTTTGATTATTTACCGACTGAATTTTTCGATTTGTAACAAAATTGTATCGTTTTTTGTATGGAGAAACTTCTTATGAGCGAAAATTCTCGATTTTAACCAATATTAAGAAAAATGTGATTTGTGGTGAAAAATGTGAATTAAAAATATAACGCATACATTTCCTAAAAGTAAATTTAGTATATTTTGCATATTTGATGCACAAATAGCGATGCTTTAAAGTTTAAAAATAAATTTTACATTATTTACTCAAATTTTACGGTTTATTTGTCAATGTGTTCAAAAAGTAGGAGTATTCGACTGTATTCGACATGCAACCGGTCTAGGATGCTAGATTAGACTCTTCTTTTTCGAATGCTATCGGACTTTTTTGCGGGAATTTGCGGGAAGCCAAGTTAGAGTGATTTGAGTGCTTGCTAAGATTTTACAATATTTCACGCTGTGCTTCAATTATCATCCACTCTTGCCATTACGACGCTATGACTTTATGGCTTGTGAAACAATATACAAAGCAACAAACAACTTTCATTCTGGAAGGTTATGTTTCAAATATAAATGTGATTATAAGCTTTTAAAATCAAGACCACAGACTTACTCAATGTGCAAAGTTTCGGTATATCAATCAAAATTGGAATTTTAAATAAACTCAACGTACATACATATGTACAGATGGATACATTATTAGTGAAATTAGGAATAAACCCACAGCTCAAGTGAGATTTCAACTCACGACCCTTATATGGTACACAAGTGTTTTACCGATTAAGCTACCGAGCCTATCAATGACACGACATTTTAAATATTATAAGGAAAATCAAATATTTTCCCTAATCGCAAATATATCCATCCCACTTGTACATATGATCGAAGAGCGAACACAATTTATTGCTCAAATACCGACTCCAAGTCATTTGGCCGAGTGTCATTTGGCTGATTGCCGCTTGGCCGAACGCCATTTGGCCGAACGTAACTTGGCTGAATGCCGTTTGGCTGAAGAAGAAACGATCGTGCCACTGTTCACTACGTCAGTATAACTCAAAATCATCCCCTTCGATTAAAAGGAGGAAAAATCTCTGATAAAATATTGACAGTTTTAACGCCAACTAATCCCTGAATTGTAAAATACGAAAGAATAGTGAATGATTGGAGGAAGGAAGAAGGAAAAATTAATGATGATCAAATTGGCAGCTAGAATGCGAAAAGAGGTCTCTGGATTATTTTGAACATAATTCGGCTAAGTGGCATTCTGACATCCGAAACACCTGAGCAGCGAATTTTTTCACCAAAAACTATACATACATGACATCTACACATAAATTGAGATTATTAAAAATCATAATTGACTACACGAATTGATGTACCGAATCTTTGTACTTTTAGTAAGTGTGTGATATTGATTCAAACGTCTACAATCACAGACTTACCTGAAACGAAACCTTCCAGAATAATAGTAGTATGTTGCTATGTGTATTGTGTCGCAAGCGATAAAGAGATCGCGTCGTAATGGCAAAAGTCTATCTAAGGGTGAATGGTTGTGCTTTAAGCGTAAAACATTGTAAAATTAACGCATGCGCTTAAATCATTATATTTTGATTTCCTGCAAATTCCCGCAAAAAAGTCCGGTAGCATCCGAAAAAGAAGAGTCTCAACTAGCTTCCTAGATCGGTTGCATGTCGAATACGGTCGAATACTTCTAATTTTTGAACAAATTGGCAAATATACTGTACAATTTGAGTAAACATTGTAAAATTATAATTTAAACTTAAAGAGATTTTTCGCTTATAAGAAGTTTCTCCATACAAAAAACGATACAATTTTGTTACAAATCAAAAAGATCAGTCGGTATTCAATCAAACATAGCCCAAACAATCATACATATTTGAAAATTGATTGATCTTAAAAAAAAAAACAACTTTTTTGAATTTTGTCGCGAAATTTTGATTTCTGGCCCATAGTGCGCCGTACGACTTATTGGCGGACGAGTCGTCACTCAAACGTCACCGGAATGGTAGCTAATTTGCACGTCGGTGGATAGTCAGGTTGGTTACGCGTCAACTTACAGCCTGCTGATGATGGTTGGTGGTAGTCTTCGCTGCGTCTGTGGGATGATTTTCACCCCAGACTAGCCGCCCAAGTTGGGCAAGGAGGGCCTGTTCAACGTGGATCTTCACTAAATTTGATCACTTTTCCTATTAATTAGGCTTACCTGAATTTAGAATTAGCCGAAACACTCTACAAATCAGGCACAGTCTCAACAAGACTTTGTCTCACTCGACAAATTCAAATAATCTGCACAAAGACACCAATTTCACATTAAATTTCCTTAAAAAGACTAAAAACTCCCAAAACTTACTTCGAGTTTAGTTCAAATTAGCTCAGCAAAACCAAAAATTTGTTTCAAAATCTCAAACTGATCTTTTTAATCACTCCGACAACTTGCGATGTTAACTGTTCGAAGCACTCCACTATTCTGAACGAACAATCGCGAGCTAGATTTAAACTTGGTTGGGCTAATTTAAATGATTACAATTCCTACCTATTGTTCCTTTTGTTTTAGTTGGCTGATTTAGGAGTTTTCTTATGCAACTACGGCGCATTTAGTTGGAGTTTCGAGAGCAGTTCTGGTTAATTCTCTACGACGCAATAGATTTGAAATGTGGCAATTAACGTGATTCTTTACTTAAGTTATAGATGGCGTATCGCCGGGTTTGCGTCCTTGCTAAGCTTAATAATGCTGTCAGTTTAGTTAAATTCATAACGAACACTAGTATAACATATACATGAAACGTATCAATGGAACGAAAAACACGAATAGGGTTCTAAATGACGTTACAGGTCTTACTCCAAGGCATTTCAGATAGGCTTAAGGTGATTTCCAGAATGTTCCTAGAGAACCCAATCAAAGGGAGTTCCGAGGAGTCTTGTTTAAGGGGATTTCAGGAGTCTTTTAAAGGCATTACAAGGAGTTTCAAGGGCATTTTAAGGCATTTCAGAGTCATTGCAGAGCGTTTCACGGAATTTCTGGAAAATTTTAAGGGTGTTCTTAGAGGTTTTTTATAAGCGCCCACCACAGCCCCCCCCCCCGCGTGGTCATTAGTCCATACACAATTTTTTATTTGTCCATACAAAATGGTCATTGGCCGAACCCCCCCCCCCCTCATGACCACGTGGTTTATGGACAGCCCCTTAAAAACCACACGAATCCCATGTAACGAACCTGATACTCTCCAAAATCCCCGAAAACGCAATCGTAACGCCTTCATAACGCCTCTGAATCCAGCACAAAATGCTCTGAAATGCCTGCAAAACCCCCTTAAAACCTCCTGGGACTCCATGTAACGCACCTGAGTCTCTCCAGAATCGTTAAAAACTCTTTCGTATCGCCTCCGCAATGCCTCAGAATCCCGCCGAAAATACTCTGAAACTACCTTACCCACAAAATCATCTAAAACTCCCTCGAATTCCATGTAATGCACCTGAGACCCTCCAAGATTCCCAACAATGCTTCCGTAACGCCTCTGAGTCCCGCCGAAAATGCTCTGAAACTTCCCAAAAACTCTGTTAACCACAATCGCCCCCCCCCCCCCTAAATTTCCCTCAAACCTCATGTAACGCACCTGAGACCCTCCGAAACTCATGAAAATGCCTTTGTAACGTCTCCGCATCCCGCCAAAAATGCTCTGAAACTTCCTGAAATGCGTTCATTTAAAATCCATCCAAGACGTTATGTAATACACTTGAGACCCCCAAAAACGCCACTAAAACCAGCCGAAAATGCCTCCGAAGCCCCAATACCCAATTGGACCCCATGTAACGCATCTAAGATCCTCCAAAACTCGCGACAACGTACCTGTAACACCTCCAAAACCAGTCGAAAATCCTCTGAAACTCTCTGCAATGCTTTTGAAAATGCCCTCAGATGCGCGAAAACCCTATGAGATCACCTGGTACCCCGCTGAAACCCCTTGAATCTCCTGAAACGCCCCAGAAACCACCTTTTGCTCTACTCTGTAAGGATACATTTTCGGTCGAATACGTTTGATGGTACTTTAGATTTGTGCTCGAGAAAATTGTTGCTATGTACTCCAAGTACCTTGTCCTTTATTGAACGAAACAAACCGAAGTAACCACGAGTCACTATAACTCACCTAAGAACTAACATAATGCTAATAAGGAGCTGACACGCTCTATATTGGCAGCTTAATAGCCATGTGAGCCAAAAAAAAGCAGCATATAGTGCTAATGGTTACTTGAGTAGGACCTACGCTGCATATGTAACTATGAAGGTCCTGTATAAAAATATTTCAATAAGGGAGTTTTATGAAGTTGAAAAACCTTGGTTCAAAATATTCTATCGGTGAAAAATGAAATAAATCATATTTGAAGATTTTCTATTGAATTGCAGTACATTAGAGCATTTTTTGTTGATGATTTAGCTTCGACCAAATCTTTAGTGTCTAATAGACAAAAAAATCGTGAGAAATATCTGAGAATAGTATACTTAATTACTTACTTGCTACTTTTGAACTCTATTTCATCCCGGGTATCAATGCCTTATGAAGAAATCATATCCACTGGACCTTTTTATCACCTAGAGTTTTAAATTCAGTTAAAACCTACCCAACTACAAACAATTCAATAACGTTTTCACGACCGAGTATGATCCTTATAGCTTCCTCCCTTGTATAATGTTCGCATTTCGTTTTCCGGCAGCCGTGTGATGTGACCAGCCCATGAAAGTCTGCCGTGTGTTAAGCTCATCAATTGTTTTAGTGAATTGTAGTTGAACAACATTGCACGACTCAAGATGTGGTAGTCCTTGAATAATTATTTGGTTGCTGTGGTAGAGCACTATTTCAGACAGATCATGCAAAGAATATAACAATAATAAGATAAGTATAGATAAAAAGAAGTGTTTTTTATGCAATCATAATAATTTTCAATAAAAAGGGACCTAACACTTTGGAAACCCCATACCAAACGTACTTGAAGAATGGCAATTTTGCAATTCAAAAAATATTCAATAAAATGATCGCATTGCAGTTTTGGCATGTGTTTTCAATGCATTATATTCAAACTCATCGTAATTTAGCACATGAATATTCGTGGATATGTTCAAGCTTTCTTGATGTCTACACCATTTTTGAATAAAATAGGACGCAATCAGGAAGTACTACATTTGTAGTAATGAGCTGAATTTTTGTATGGTGAGAAGGTGAATTCTCCGATTCTTCAGGGAAATGATGCAAAATGCGTGGGTATTACGATTTATTGCCTAATTTAATGCTGTTTGAGCAAAACTTTGGGCAACATTGTTGTCGTTGTCTCCCTTTCTTGCAATTTAAACAAAACAGTTACCCAAAGTTTTGCTCAAACGGCATCAAATTAGGCAAGGAATCATAATACCCACGCTTTTTGCATCATTTCCTTGCAGAAACGGAGAATTCGCCTTCTCACCATACAAAAATTCAGCTCATTACTACAATTCTAGTACTACAATGAACGTGTCCTATTGATAAAATAATACTTGCTGTTAAACTGTAAATATGTATGTTAGCTCAGTATGGTTGTATGTATTCTGCAGTCCAGAATATGAGAAATATATGCTTTTGTAGCTTGAACGGCCCTACCACAGTAGATAAAACAACTGGTTGCTATGAAAAAAAAAACCTAACAAAAAAGGGTTAATCGATCTTTTTTCTGATCTAAACTTCCCATAAATATTAGTAGTCGATAAGTATGCATACATGAGTCAACAAGCAATATTCTATTCTCAAAAAGTGGTTTAGAGTGCCCGCCTGGCATACACGCACCAATGTGTGAATCCTCTGCCAAGCCAACCATATCCCATCAACACTCCAACATTCGCATGAATTTGAGCAGATGCAGAGGTATATCGGTCTGATGTGGATACACATGATTGCAATCATCACTTTCCTTTTCCACATTGACCGACAACCCCCAGCAGGAACGAATAACTGGCACATAACTGCAGCATACCAAAATCAGGTATCATACCAGTACGAGGTATTAGTCAGTTATCCAGGTACATATTTTAAATAGCTTATTTTGGTATTTACTAGGTATTTATAAAATACCTCGACGAGTTATTATTGATTTGGTGCTGAGGACTGCTTGAGGTATTATTCAATTATGGAAAAATCAGTATTTGTATGGAAAAATCGCCGATTATTATTTAGGTATTGCCATACCTGATATCATTATTCACGTGTTATGCACAGAATACACACCAGTTATTATTTTAGGTATTATACCTCTTATGCAGGGCTTCTTAATACCTCATTCAGGTTGTAGGTATTCGGTTTTCCATACCTGAGCTAGGTATTCTTCAGCTAGTTTCTTCTGCTCGGGACCTGACGTGGCAGGCGCCATTCTCGCCCCAAAAATAGAAGATCACCAACGCTCACACGCTGAAGATGACTGCTAGTCCCCGGTAGATCTCATTGATTCCTTGTGTGAGTGGTGATACTGAAGCAGCATCCACGGTTGGCCAATCCAGCTCAAGCTCTTAAAAAGTGGTTTAGAGTGAAAATATATAATTACTACAGCAACTGCACAGCTTAATTTCCCAAAAGGAATAAGATTCCTTTGAACCTTTACGATCAATTCTGTGGCAGTTTGTTTGGTATTATTCTGATCTTGTCTAGTGTAGCCTATATATACCATAGCAGTTCTTTTGTTCCAATCCAAAATATAGATCAGGATAAAATTAAACAAAAAGATGTCAAATGGACTTTCTGGAAATTTCGGCTTTTAGTCTAACAAATTACGTTGATTAATCTCTTATAATCGCCGACGTTACTGTTTACTGTAACTGCAATTTCTCTGTTGTCTACCAACAAATGGACAAAATATGCGACTCCCAGTGGCCAGGCATGGAAATAATCGTTCACGATTCATTCATTTCGAGCTCTCTCACAAACATTCTCGTGGAACTAAACACAATCCCAGCAATCCTGTACATGGTGTGTTACGCACTCAGGAGAATGAAGGGGAAAAAGCAAATACACAAAAATTATGGCAGCGTTCATCGTTGTTCACGTTCACCCGTTGACTCATTCGGTACGGGACTGCAATCGCAAGGCGAATGTCTTGAAAGGATCACACGTGAATGCATTCCTTCAATCGCGGCGATTCTTTCGTTTCGTTCGTCGTACTGCCGCTGATGCTTATGGTGCTAGTTTTATCTATCCCGTTTGTTGGGGGTATTAAGCAATTGCGTGTTTTAACTAATTAGGAAATTAACTAGTATCGATGGTAAATATGAAAGGGTCTATGGATTTCCACGTAATTTGAAATCAGGAAATTTTACTAGTGCATGTGGATAACATCGCCAAACGTACATTATTTATTTGGGCTTATAGCAAAGATGGGCTAATTTCTGATTTAGGAAAACAATAATATTATTATAATATAACCGGAAAAGGGCAATATATTATCAAGTTTACATACTTGACAAAGGAAAGAAAATACTACCGCTATATTGTACCGTGTTTTAATAGATCAGGAGAATCATTACTCTGGTTTGTTTATGTTTTTAATTTTAACCAAAGATTTCACTATTTCACTAGTTTTGACAGTTACATTTTGGCCAAGGAGTACAGGGCAAACAAAAATATTTGTCACTCTCAAAAAACAAATCAAAGAAAAAGCCGCAATGTATTTGTCAAAAGTGGTCAAATATTTATCGTTCAGGCAAATCAGGCACAAATCGGCGAGTTTGATCCTCATCAATGTCCCGGCGGCGCGGTAGACATGCATGCATTCAAGTACGGTAGAAGTATGTGGAAATATTTTCTGATAGAAAGCTAGCACATCTCATCATGATGCATGGTACAATAGTAGATATATTTTACCGAATCAACCGTTTCCGCGCCGCACCATCTGCACAATGTCTCCGCCAAGGTCAACGCATTTTCCCCCTTTGCCCTCACACGACCAAGGACATATAACACGAATAGACAGGCTTTACTTTCCCATCTAGCAATAAATTAAGAAAACGCACCAAACCCGCAAAATAATATTGTCATAACAATCACGCGAATGCAATCTTTCATTCACACTGAATCCAAAATTTGATTCGTGTGTGAACGTTCGCGGAAAGATTCATTGAATCACGGCCCAACCGAAGAACCACGATCGACATGATTCAATTGCTTCGGTGCCATTCGGGGCTGTCCATAAACCACGTGGTCATTTTTTTGGGACTTCTCAACCCCCCCCCCGCGTGGTCATTTGTCCATACAATTTTTTTTATTCGTCCATACAAAATGCTCATTGGCCGAACACCCCCCCCCCCCCTCATGACCACGTGGTTTATGGACAGCCCCTTCTCTTTATGCAATCTTTCTTTCTGCAGTTCATTTGTATTGAGACTCGGTGGAGTTCATTGGAACGGTTTGATCCGACCGTGAGCGAACGATACAAAGCAATCAAAACAAAGAGCGCAGTTGGCGAGATGAATGTGAGTGAATGAATTTTCCCGTGCCTGCCAGTGGCCCAATGAAGAGTTTTTATTTTGTTGGAGTGGGAATTGAACTCACACGCCGTTGCACAGTGGCTGATTTTGTCATTTTAGCGCGCTTAATTAATAACTTTTTAACCTTGACGTTTAGCGTCATGGTGTCTTCGAGAAAGTTTTTCGCTATAATAAGGAGCTTCTTTTGAGCTATTGTAAAAAATGATCAATCCCCCTAAAAGTGAGATAGAAAATTTATTTTTTGCATTTTTCAAGATACAAGGTTGGTGTCTTCACAAAAGTTGTAGATAATGTTATTTGGAGCAACTTTGTCAAAGACGTCAAGTTTGTAACTCCGTTACTTTTCAAGATACGTTACGTTTTTTATCATCAGCCCCTTGAAAAGGGTTTTTGCGCAATAACTTTCGAAGGACTGATTCTACATTTTTCTGATGTTCTACAAAGTTATAGATAATGGTAAAACACATAACTTCGCCGAACACGACATTCTTCTAATTTCTAAAATAAAATAGTTATAACGGTTTTTATAGTTTTTTGGGCCATATTTCAAGCATATATAACCTAGCTATAGGCAATTATATGCAAATTTCCTTTTAAGCATGTGAATATACAAGTAATTGCCTCTCTTAGAAAGCCAAAACCATATAACTGTAAGAGACTGTAAGATGGTTTTTGTACAGAAACTTTCAACCATCTATGTTACTTTTATATGGGATTTATTCATATCTTCACCACGCATAAAGTGTTACTTGTTTTGTCAGATCACGATTAAACAGCACTTTACTGTAAAGTACAATAAGATTTATAACTAGCTATAACTATTGTAGACATGTACTAGAGGGAGCGTTCACAAAATATGTCACGCGCAAGTTTAGAATTAAAGAAAAAGTGGCACTTCGTTCGCTCTTTTCGTGGACTACATGCAGCACTGTCAGTTAGTCAGAAAATAGAAGTAGATGGTAAGTTTTAATGTAACGTACTTCATGAATGTTGCAGAATGCACCACAACTCTTTCTATATATTCACACATTTACAATAACAATAAAAATGCAAGCTGTAATGAACTCTCAAAAAAATATGGTGAAGATATGAATAAATCCCATATAAAAGTAACATAGATGGTTGAAAGTTTCTGTACAAAAACCATCTTACAGTCTCTTACAGTTTGATGGTTTTGGCTTTCTAAGAGAGGCAATTACTTGTATATTCACATGCTTAAAAGGAAATTTGCATATAATTGAATATAGCTAGGTTATATATGCTTGAAATATGGCCCAAAAAACTATAAAAACCGTTATAACTATTTTATTTTAGAAATTAGAAGAATGTCGTGTTCGGCGAAGTTATGTGTTTTACCATTATCTATAACTTTGTAGAACATCAGAAAAATGTAGAATCAATCCTTCGAAAGTTATTGCGCAAAAACCCTTTTCAAGGGGCTGATGATAAAAAACGTAACGTATCTTGAAAAGTAACGGAGTTACAAACTTGACGTCTTTGACAAAGTTGCTTCAAATAACATTATCTACAACTTTTGTGAAGACACCAACCTTGTATCTTGAAAAATGCAAAAAATAAATTTTCTATCTCACTTTTAGGGGGATTGATCATTTTTTTACAATAGCTCAAAAGAAACTCCTTATTACAGCAAAAAACTTTCTCGAAGACACCATGATGCTAAACGTCATGGTTAAAAAGTTATTAATTAAGCGCGCTAAAATGACGAAATCAGCCACTGTGCGTTGCTTACAATACGTCTAAACTAAACGATTGGCGCCACTAACCGTAGCCATTACGATTATGTAATTATGTTATGAATATCGCTTATTTGAGACTCAATATGGAAATCGTGCAGGTCGATTTTTATGTTACTAAAAATAAAAAGAAATTATTTAGGTAAAAATATGGGAGACTACCTTGGGCTGGTCATAAAACACAGATACCGGTTGTTCGCACATAGACTGAAGAGAAAATCCGTAACAAGATAGTTAATAAGTAAATTATTATAAGGTAATTGACAGAAATTTCATGGTTAAAAGACACTAAAGACTTGATCTACGCTAAATTAATCATCAGAATAATGCTCTGAATTACTGCAAAATAGTGGAAAATCTTCAAACATGATTTATTTCATTTTTCGCCGATAGAATATTTTGAACCAAGGCACTATGGGCCAGAAATCAAAATTTCGCGACAAAAGTCAAAAAAGTTGTTTTTCTAAGATCAATCAATTTTCATATTTGTATGATTGTTTGGGCTATGTTTGATTACATACCGACTGATTTTTTCGATTTGTAACAAAATTGTATCGTTTTTTGTATGGAGAAACTTCTTATGAGCGAAAATTCTCGATTTCAACCAATATTAAGAAAAATGTGATTTGTGGTGAAAAATGTGATTAAAAAATATAACGCATACATTTCCTAAAAGACAATTTAATATATTTTGCATATTTGATGCACAAATTGCGATGCTTTTAAGTTTAAAAATAAATTTTAAAATATTTACTCAAATTTTACGGTTTATTTGCCAATGTGTTCAAAAAGTAGGAGTATTCGACCGTATTCGACATGCAACCGGTCTAGGATGCTAGTTTAGACCCTTACTTTTCGAATACTACCGGACTTTTTTGCGGGAATTTGCGGGAAGCCAAGTTAGAGTGATTTTAGTGCTTGCTTCAATTTTACAATATTTCACGCTGTGTTTCATTAATCATCCACTCTTGCCATTACGACGCTTTGACTTTATGGCTTGCGAAACAATATACAAAGCAACAAACAACTTACATTCTGGAAGGTTTTGTTTCAAATATAAATGTGATTATAAGCTTTTAAATCAAGACCACAGACTTACTAAATGTGCAAAGTTTCGGTATATCAATCAAAATTAGAATTTTAAATAAACTCAACGTACATACATATGTACAGATGGATACATTATTAGAGAAATTAGGAACATATCCTCAGCTCAAGTGAGATTTTAACTCACGACCAAGTCACGACCATGCTACACAAGTGCTTTACTGACTTAGCTACCTAGCCTATCAATGACACGGCATTTCAAATATTATAAGGAAAATCGAATCCTTTCCCTAATCGCAAATAAATCCATCCCACTTGTACATATGATCAAAGAGCGAACACAATTTATTGTTCAAATACCGACTCCAAGTCATTTGGCCGAGTGTCATTTGGCTGATTACCGCTTTGGCCGCACGTCATTTGGCTAAATGCCGTTTGGCTGAAGAAGAAACGATCGTGCCACTGTTCACCACGTCAGTATAACTCAAAATAATCCCCTTTGATTAAAAGGAGGAAAAATCTCTGATAAAATATTGACAATTTTAACGCCAACTAATCCCTGAATTATAAATAAGAAAGAATAGTCAATAATTGGAGGAAGGAAGATGGAAGAATGATGATCAAATTAGCTGCTAGAAAGTGAAAAGAGGTCGCTGAATTATTTTGAACATAATTCGGCCAAGTGGCATTCTGTCAAATGCCGGACATCTGAAACACCTGAACAGCGATTTGTTTTCACTAAAAACTATACATACATGACAACTTTACATAAATTGAGATTATTAAAAATCATAATTGACCACACGAATTGATGTACCGAAACTTTGCACTTTGAATAATTGTGTGATATTGATTTAAACGTCTACAGTCACAGTCTTACCTGAAACGAAACCTTTCAGAATAATAGTAGTATGTTGCTATGTGTATTGTTTCGCAAGCTATAAAGAGATTGCGTCGTAATGGCAAAAGTCTATCAAAGAGCGGATGGTTATTAAAGCACAGCGTAAATCATTCTATCTTGGTTTCCCGCAAGTTCCCGCAAAAAGACCGGTAGCATCCGAAAAAGAAGAGTCTCAAATAGCTTCCTAAATCGGTTGCATGTCGAATACGGTCGAATACTTCTACTTTTTGAACAAATTGGCAAATAAACTGTACAATTTGAGTAAACATTGTAAAATTGTGATTCAAACTTAAAGAGAATTTTCTCTTATAAGAAGTTTCTCCATACAAAAAACGATACAATTTTGTTACAAATAAAAAAAATCAGTCGGTATACAATCAAACATAGCCCAAACATTCTTACATATATGAAAATTGATTGATTAAAAAAAAAAACTACTTTCTTGAATTTTGTCGCGAAATTTTGATTTCTGGCCCATAGTGCAAGGCTTTTCTGAAAGGTTAGACCATAAACTAAAACCATGTGAAAGAAGATTTTAGGTTCATTCAAGTTTGATAATATGTCGGTTCCTGGTATGCGTGCTGCATCTTCTTCTTCTTTGTGGCTCGACGTTCGCATTGGAACTTGGCCTGCCTCTCTTCAACTTAGTGTTCTTAGAGCACTCCCACAGTTATTAATTGAATGGCTTTCTTTGCCTGTCATTGCATGAAATCGTACATTGTGTGGCAAGTACAATGATACACTATGCCCAGGGTGTCGAGAAAAGTTTCCCGACTGGAGCGGGAATCGAACCCGCCGTCTCCGGATTGGCGATCCATAGCCTTATCCACTAGGCTAACTGGTGACCCTCAGCTGCATATGAAAGCCTTAAGTACAAGCTGTAACAAAAAAAAATAAATGAAAATGTTTCATCAAGTATATATTGAGATGTAATGTTTCAAAAGTTTGCTCAAAAAATCTTATAAGTTGTACTAAAGGTTCTATAACTGTTTGAACTTTTATCTGATTTTCTTAAAATTTCAGCAAATAAATCTTTAGTGGCGTAGTTAGCTAACGCGTCTTGTAGAGCGAACTGAGAAGTAGTGTGTTCGAATTCAGTAAGAACAATGTGTTTTTTTTTTAAATGTTATTTCATAGTTTATAAAATTTCCAGCATGTTTCGATGGATTTCAGGTATATTTTTTATTGATTCTCTGGGGACCGTCAATTAATTACGTAATAGAAAGGGAGCTCGAGAAAACTTACGCGTCATGCAAAAAGGGGGTGCCAAAAAATCGAGAAAATTCCCTTACGTAATATATGAACAGCCCCCTTCGAAATTCTCAGAATATTTTGCCAAAAGCTCTTTCTAAAAATCTATCTATTCCGAATGAAAATGTTCTTTTAATTTATCCCAGCTCCATAGTTGATGGCTCCAGTAGAATGGTTTTTTTTTCACTAAACTTCATTGATACAATTTATTTCTCAGTTCAACCTATCTACTTATAAAAATGAAAATAAAAAACACAAAATCTCCAAACGACATTGGCACAGATCTGCCAATCCAGAAGCTTAATAATCCATACAATGACATCCCAAAGTAGCTTCCACCCACTATAAACATTCCAAAAATGCCACACTCATTCCAGACCTGCAATTATTGACGACTCTGAAACTCAACACAGATCTCTTCGCTCAAAATCTGAATTCGCCCCCTTTGATCAACTGCACGACTTATCCAAAAACTCAAACCGGATCCCATTGATCATTCATTCGCAAATGTGTGCAGTGCATTCCTCTGCCGCCGATACTTGGTGCACACAGCGGAAGGGTCAACGGTTTCGACGACGACCATCGACTACCGATCAGCGGAGATTGATTATGATCCGTCAGACTTAATTAAAATCAACATCTTGCAATTTTTGACGCCCCTCTCGGCTCACGAATTCCGCACGTTCTGCCGGAACCCAAGGCTACCGAATCGCACCGCGCCGCAGAAGATAAATCAAGACTAACAAAACACCAGGTCAGTTGTTGCACTGAAAAGGAGCTGCGATCATTAAAAATTCGCCGTGAACTAACTGTACGCCTACCAGTGTAGTGTGTGCATATGTGTCAAGTCCAGATGCACTTTGTCCCGATGAATAATGATAAACCTTTTAATTCGGAGCAGGAGCTCCACATTCGAGCTCGTCGATCGACAGGAGGTAACCGAATAATAATACTTTCGCTCCTATCCGCTTCCCGAAATAAGGCTCTTCCAAAAGGCAACGTTGACAATAAGCAATGAACCGGGCGCAGTTATCCTTCTGCTTTTGGACCCGAAATGAAATAAAAGAATAATGCATAAATTTTAAATTTGTAAGTAGAGCGCTTCTTCGGCTTCCTACTGAATCACCCACTGCACGGTCGATCGGTTTTGGAAGTTGTCGCACCTTTGTCGATTTCAAAAATCGATCCGCAACCCGGGCATTCAGCTTGATAAATGACTTTATTAAAAAAGTTTAATATTTACCGTGAATCGGATTCATTTGCACTGCTGCAGGCCTGGAAGGCATTCCTCGCGCGTTGAAATTGTTGTTGTCACCCAACAAATGTTTGGGAAATTGCAACGCCCTACATGGATTGCTCCATGTGATTTACGTGGTGTATTACTACTTGCTTTGAGCTCCCATGGTGGTGCAGAGGACCGAATTGAAAGATCTCCATCAGCTATCACCTTGAACTATGGTCAGGTCAAATTTCTGTCGACCTCCTTTTATTCCTTGTTGAGGCTGCGCAGCTATGAGCCTCTAGCTAGGTTTGCCTATACTGCGATGTTCTGCTGGGTTCCAATATAACGCTTGTTTGTAGATTTTGTTCCCACTCCTTCGTTGAGTGTGACCGACCCACATTTTCCACGAAATTCCCTTCCTGGGAAGAGTGGACATCTGGATATCCGGAAAGAAGTATTTCAGACGGCATCGTATGTTACACTAATGGCTCCCTTCTCGAAGGTGGAGCAGGTGCTGGTGTTTATTCTCGTGAGCTAAGGCTGTATCAGTCTTACTCAGTTGGTAGACACTGCACCGTTTTCCAGGCTGAAATCTTTGCTCTTATGTGTGGAGTGCAATCAGCACTTCAGCAGTACAAAACGGGCAAAGTAATATACTTTTGTTCAGATAGCCAGGCTGCTATTAAAGCATTTGCTTCGGCCAACTCTAGGTCGAAGATAGTTATCGCTTGTCGAACTCAAATCGAGGAGCTGAATTCAGCAAACGCTGTTCACCTTGTATGGGTACCTGGCCATTCTTCCATCACTGGAAATGAATTGGTTGATGATTTAACTCGCACTGGAGCATCACATGACTTCATTGGCACTGAACTAGCTATTCCGATATCGAAGTGTTGGGTAAAGCTTCAGATTCACACCTGGGCTGCCACTCAACACAGACAATACTGGAATAGTTTAGAGTCATGTCGTCAAATCAAATTGTATTGTACTGAGCCATCTCCAAGGGTGGCGAAGTATCTTACAAATCTGTCAAAGCAGAATTGCAGCATTCTGGTCAAAGCATTGACTGGCTACTGCCGACTCAGCTATCACATGGTGAATATTCAGCATGCTGATTCATTTGCATGTGATAGCTGTGAATCCGATTATGGAACTTCGTATTATTTTATATGTAACTGCCCAGTTTTTGCGCAACTGCGTTTCCGAGTATTCGGTGAACACTCATTAAGTTAAACTGACTTCAGAAACCTGAATCTTCAGGATATTCTGTTGTTCTTAACCCGCTATGGGTAAAGAGCTATCAGGTATCAGGTATCAGGTATCAGAAGGCCGGCACGTTATCCTCCATTTGGGACATTTGTGCCATCGCCATACATATAAGCCTATTTCATCATTTACCTGAGGGAATGGGACAAAGGATGGAATGGAATTAGGAAAGGGAAAGGTGATGAAATAGGAAGGGGTGTCCTAGAAGAGGGAATGAACGCATAAGCGCAATGAGAGCTCATAGCCCATACCACAACGGGTTCAATCAGTGCCCTGAAAAGGACATTGTAAAACGCATAAGCGTAAAGAGAGCCTATAGCTCATTGGAGGTAGCTTGTGACGTCATGCCTCTTTCAATATGAAATTGAAAGGCACGTCATCGAAAGCATCCTCAATATTCAAGAAATCACCCAAGCAAAACTTTGTGTAAAAGAGTCACTGTGGACATCCCAAATTTGGAAGCATGTGAGTTCACATGAAAAGGTATGTTAGCCAGACGAACATCACAGATGTGAAAATCGACAATGCGTTTCTAGCATTTCAGAAAGAACGAGGTACCCAGATGAATCTGGAGCTCATTTCTTCTTCATACAACGCACGCACCCTTTCGGGATAAAACTATAAAGTAATTTCACGCCATGAAAATACCCAATAGCAAACTACAAGAGTTCAAAACATGTTTGAAATACTCAAATCCTTTTGGAGAAAAATAGGACAAACCCCCATTTGCACCTGGAGATTTGAAGTAAGCAGAGCTTTTTAGGGCCCACTAAGTCGATTATATAGCTATAATTCTCAAGCGGAAGCTAGAGATTCGTAACTTTACAAAAGAATTGTTTATCCGAAGATATTTTGAACTTGAACTGATCAGAGTTCCGCACAGACCGCAGAGGACAAACTTCTTTCAAAGCAATAGTTATGGTATACCACAATGGAGGGCGTTGTAGGTACAAATCCCTAATGAAACTCTCTTGGAGTAGCTATGGAAGCGAGTTGTCCATAAAATATGGTCGCAACCAATTAGTACAGGTTCCCTAGTTTGTTGAGCAGGATCGCCTGAATACGCAAATTTTGCGAAGGAACACTCAAAAGTGCAAAGAAGGTCAAATAGTGGCGAGATGAACCAGCCGAGGGCTGAAAATCTCGATAATAAAGAATAATAATAATAATAATAATAAGGTCAAATGGAAACTCCTCATCTGACACATGCCAATCAGTCAACTCATTAGTTGGGTTAGGTGCAATTCTATGTTAAGTTATCCATGAACTGTACTACCTAAGTAATCCATCCAACTGAAGCATCTCAAATTAATGTTTGAGCTACTTCAGATGATGTAATCATCGTAGCAATACTGCCAAATACCAGCGAAAAGATGTTGAATATTAGAGCTTGCTTGAAGGCATCCATAAGGAAATGTTTAAACATACTGTTAACGTTATTCTAAAATATAGCATGCTCGAGGCACGACACTTCAACATCCTGGGTTCACAAGGTAACCTATACAGAAGTTACCCTACGAAAATGAACTTTTCGAAGTAGAGCCACTTGGGCTATGCACGCTTCTTACGCTGAAAATTGATCTGAGGTTTCCTAGCCGTAGCCACTACCCAAACCAGACAGGATTACACTCTTCACAATCACAGCACAAAAAGGAAACATCAACGACAAACCAAGTCGGTGTCAATTGAAACACGCCAATGGCGAAAACGCATTAAGCGAAACCATAAGGAAATTAAGGTAAGCTAATTTACAACATTTGAATAATCCTGCCCTTATTTAGCCTCAAATTTGGGACTTAAGAAGGGCAACTGATTATCTCGGAGAAACGCAAGGTCCACTGCACTATTGCTCCGGTTAGTGCAGTAAGGGCGTAATACTGTGGAGGAAGCCCTAATTCTCCACAGGCTCCGTTTGTGGTTAGGTTTTTTTATTAGATGAAGAGTTCATCGTTTTCTAAACTCTATCTCAAAAACCGTATCCCCTGCATAGTTTAGACTTTCAGCAAAGTTGATCACAAGGTTTATGACCATCAAATGGTGGTAAGCTTAGTGCATAACTCCGCCGCTATGTGGCGCCAGTGTGCGTTTAAAACGAAGTACTTTGACATGGTTTATCTCAAGATTCTGACCTCCTAGAAAGTTCGTGTCTTCACCAAAGTTGACCTGAAGGTCTATGGCCCATATTGTATTACCTTAATTTGCAATGGAGTAATGCAACATGAACTACACTAAGGATACAGGTAATATCTCAATAGGTCTAATCACTGGTCGCAGTGACGGATCTGAACAGGACAAAAAAGGATATTCATTCAATCGCAATAGTTTATGTCCTCAATAGTCATGAAATAGTTTAGACTAAAAATTCTAGAGCGTAATGATAACTTGTTTGCTTTGCCAATGTAACATTATAGTCAAATTTTGGTCTAGCCGATTCACGCCGCCGCCGCCACAGCCGTCGAAATCAGGCACCGTCTTGACGCTGACTACAGCGCCGCCGCCGGCCAAAAATGGGCCTCACGCCGC
Organism: Aedes albopictus; assembly: GCF_035046485.1. NCBI lineage: Eukaryota > Metazoa > Arthropoda > Insecta > Diptera > Culicidae > Aedes > Aedes albopictus. Next base: position 290,134,139 of record NC_085138.1, on the reverse strand, counting down.
CGCCGAGCAAAATATAGTCGGCACACAGGTCTAGGTGATCAGGATCATGAGATAAACCATGTCAAAGTACTTCGTTTAAAATGCACACTAGTGCCACATAGCGGCAGATTTACGCACTAAACTTACTACCATTTGATAGCCATAGACCTTCTGACCAACTTTGCTGAAGACACGAACTTTCTAGATGGTCAGAATCATGAGACAAGACATGTCAAAGTACTTCATTGAATATGCACACTGGCGCCACATAGTGGCAGAATTACGCACTAAAATTACCACCATTTGATAGCCATAGACCTTCTGATCAACTTTGCTGGAAACACGAACTTTCTAGGAGGTCAGAATCATGAGATAAAACATGTCAAAGTACTTACACAGATAAAAATAATGAGATTTACACGTCATGTAAACTTCATTTTACTCATGTAAACTTAATGTTATGATGGTTTACATGATATATCATGTAAATTTGTGTTATATGTCATGTAAACTCTCAGAGTCATGCTGAATTACATGACATATAATGGAAGTTTACATGATATTTCATGAACTTTACATGATATGTCATGTAAACTTCTATGATATTCCACGCTCCAATTATGTGCATCATATGTCACAGAATTTTACACTCTTTTTTGGATCTGTGTAGTTTCAAATGCACACTGGCGCCATATAGCGGCGGAATTACGCACTAAACTTACCACCTTGCTAACGACACGAACTTTCTAGGTGGTCAAAATCATGAGATAAACCATGTCAAATGTATTTCATTGTAAATGTACACTGGCGCCACATAGCGGCAGAATTTTGCACTGAACTTACCACCATTTGATAGCCATAGACCTTCTGATCAACTTTGCTGAAGACACGAACATTCTAGGTGGTCAGAAGCATGAGATAAACCATGTCAAAGTATTTCGTTTTAAATGCACACTGGCGCCACATAGTGGTGGAATTACGCACTAAGTGCTCGAACCAGTGCTGCAGCTGGTTTTTTCGCCTTTCTCGCCTTCATCGACTATGGAGTCTGCCCACGCTCTTTTGTCTCGCCTACATGAGCGCTTCGCTTCCCTCTCAAGAGCCGAATACCGCCGACGGGCTACGGCTTTGACTCCTTGTGTTTTCGCTCGTCCTATCGCGGATATGGCGTTTCTTCGCTCTTTTATCTACCTCCAGGTGTCATCTGTGATCCACTGCTTTCCCAGGGTGTGTAACTCACCTAAATTATTCTCCCGGTAGCGATGAATGCGTAGGGGAGACTGGGGAGACTTGATCCCTTTTTCTTAATTTACCTGAAACTTTAAGAAAAAACACGAAACTGGATCCGATTTCCATATAAAATGGCAGGTAAACATCTGTTGCAAGTTAATACACAACAGAAGGCCTTTAAACTATTGTTAAAGTCTTCAAAACTGTGATTTTATGGAGGCATATCTTATGATGTATTTTTCAAAAATAGGTGACACTTCATCCCCCTTTGAGCACATGGTTTATTTAAAGGGAAAATAATTCCAGAGTTTTCCTTTTCATTTTCTTTTCGAGTTTTCTTGCATTTTCGATGAATATGGAGTGTTTGAAATTGTAAGATTTCCTTAAAGTTTTAAGGATATGCCGTATTTTCAAAATGGGGAGACTTGATCCCCCTTCTCTTGGTTTGTACTAAAGTTATAATTATCTGACACATTTTATCGTTGAATAGACTAGAATTCCAAGTAAATAGAGGCTTCCGGAAAGAATTTTATTTTTCACATGTATAATGTGTGTGTAATCCTCGAGGGATCAAGTCTCCCCATGTCACAGTTGTGTATACTAAGCTGAATAAATTAAAATATGTTAACAATAGCCTTGTTTTGATAAATAAGTTTGAAAGTAAGTTATTTAAGCTATGTGCTGTGAAATTTTGACACGATTTGGTTCAATTTTCACAAAATTATTGAGATTTTTGGGAATCGCCTAAAAGATTTCTGAAGGACTGAAAACAAACCATCAGCCGTTAAAAAATAATGCAATGTACAATAGAAATCACTTGTAGCCAAAACATAGTCGTTTGTCCAGGAGTAGTTTTGGAAAAATTATGCTAGAAGAAAAATGTTTTTGATTCCGAGCAAATATGGGGGGAACAAGTCTCCCCAGGGATCAAGTCTCCTCAGTCTCCCCTACTTGATGGCGCTCCATTGATCTTCTGCGCTTCTACCTTTCAGAATATCCGCAGCACAGTTCTTCAGCTCCTCGACGAAGCATCTTCCAGTCGGCGTGTGTTGAACCGGTGCCCGGTTTTCTCCACCTGTCGATGGATCCTCACAATGTGCAGCCGGATCTCGCCGATTACAAGATGATGGTCGGACGCAATGTCAGCGCTACATTTGCTCCGCCCTTTAAGAAGGCTCCGTCTCCATTTTTGGCTGATACAGATGTAATCGATTTGATTCTCCATGAGGCCATCATGGAAACCTGTGTCACTTTGTGCGCTGGTCGATGATGAAAGAGCGATCCCCCAATCACCATATCATTGTTGCCACAAAATTCTGCAAACAGCTCTCCGTTTTCGCTCATTTCTCCAAGACCATGGCGTCCCATGACGTGCTCATAGTCCGAGTTGTCGGAACGAGCCTTCGAGTTGAAGTCGCTTATAGACCTCTTGGAATCTTATCCACGACATCATTCAGTTGACTGTGAAAGATCTCTTTGTCTTGCAATTCGGCAGCATCGAATGACGCGTAACATGATCATTGTAAGGATTCGAAGCTGTGTTCTGAATCTGTCTACATATATCCTCTCATTAATAGGTTCCCACTTTGTGAGCGCAGCTTGGTCGTGAGCGCTGAACAGGATACCAACTTCACGGTGGCGAGGGACGTGTTCACCTCGTAGGCCAGAGTATAGCAGAGCTTGTTCCAACGCCAATCTGTGCTCTCCAAAGTTCGGCCAACGGACTTCGTTCAGTCCTAGGATCTCAAGTTTAAGCCTCGAGCAGTCGCGTCTTCGGCCACCTTCAGCGACACAGCGCACACGCTGTGTACCACAAGCGAGCTTTATTCATGGTGCGTGTATTCAGTACACGACGTGACCGCTCCTGGGTTAATACGGCATGCCTCAATGGCTAGTTGTGCTAGTTTACCCTACTGGGCTAGAGTGAGTACATTCCAAGTTACATTTCTTGTCCGTTGTTTCGCGCTGAAAGTCGTTGCCGTTGAATCAGTTCGTACTCTTTCATTTTAGATTTCTGTAACGGTTCTTGGGTTTCGGGAACAGTAGCTTGTTGTTCTAAGGTCCCCTATCCACCGTGGTGGGGCTGCCACCATAGGTATTGCTTCCGGTGGGGGAGCATTCATTCTCAGCCGCTGGATGCCACAACAGACGCCGTTTGAGCCGCTCGAGTCATACCTCCTCAATCTAGCTCAAGTCAGAAGGACAACAGTGCCCAGTCTGCACTACCAGCTTACCACACAACTCTTAGCTGGTGGTATTTGACATCGGTTGACCCGTGAAAGCATGTGGTAGGAACTAGTGAGGATCAGAGCTATGTTGGACGCTCTCCTTATCGACTCACCGTTTTGCAGCCCAGTGTTAAATGTTACTTAAAAACTGTTTTTACCAGGAAGATTTTCAGTTGGCTCGTGTACCGAAACGTCACATACTAAACCGATTCCTCATACTGATTCTGCGGCAGATTTCATGCACAAAATACTCACTTCCAAAAACTGCTTAATAAACCTCAGGTATGGATTGCATCAAAAATAACTATCATGTACCACTTAATAGACCAATATCATCTCATTTCATCAAGGTCGGCCATCCATTAATCGACATACAACCGATCGCGTCGATTGCATCCTCACTTAGCCAGCGTATCCAAGTTCCATGTGCACTTGCAGCTGAAGGGAGTCCATGTGATCATGATCGGCCGCGTAACTGCCGTCTCATTATGCATAATTTATCCGCACACCGCATTTGTAATCGCGCGTAAAGTACCCACCTGAAGGCAGTTCATTTTATTGCTGCTGTTGTACGTACCTACTCCTATGATTCGGTATCTCACCTCCGTCCGTAGGTAAACGGTGACTTTTGGCCGAGAAGACGAATGACGACGAGTGAGTCTGCCTTACGAATGACAACCACGATGATCCTGATGATTCGAACTCGTTCGGTAGCTAATATCACGCGCGCTCGTGGGGAACTTTTTGAACAGTACAATAACATCGGTTACAGGTTTTGAAACAGTTGGCCCTCTAGCAACCGACAAGTGTATTCACCGAGCCACTCGCAATAATAACGCTAATAAGCGACTGAAATAATGGCAAGTCTGGGGGGTTTTTATTTGCAGCTCAGCCCTTTTTCGATGATCGGGCGGTTGGGTTGTGGGCAAGAACTGCTATACAATTCGTAGGTTTGTACCGAATTGATCGAAGTCATGAGTTTAGGAGACTTGGATTAGAGTTGTGTAATAAGCGACAAATGTAATAGACATATTCTACCGTGACGTTACAACGTTTCCACCCTTTTCGGTCAGATTTTCCACTATAACTTGTAAATTTGACCGTAAACCCTCACATATTTTTGCATATTCGGATTCCTAGTAAAATTTTCAATAAGTATGATCTGTTGAGCATTTTTAACATATTTTTCCAATGAAAACTAGCTGTTCAACAGATCATCCTTATTGGAAATTTTAATAGGAATTTGAATATGCAAACATATTTGAGGGTTTACGGTTAATTTACAAGTTATAATGAAAAATCTGCTCAAAAAGGCGTCAAAACGTTGTAACGTCACGGTAGAATGTGTCAATAACCTGTTGTAGGTTACGGGTTCCCGATGAACTAATAAAATCTTTTACTCTATGATTTATTAATTAATTGTGATGAATTAATTCATCGAATTCAACTGGCATGCTCACACCTGCAAGGTGCACCTTTTTATGCTCAAACTTCCTTGGAAGCCCTTCACAGAGATAAGTATGTATATAGTATGTATAAATCCAAGCAAACGATGCACAGAGACCTTATTAGCCTACATCCGAATAGGATGATTGCACAGCTACCTACCAATATGTGTGAAAACGGACGAACCTCTGGTATTAAAGTGGTATGCAAATTACCGGTTTCCCATCGGCTAGTCAATATACAGAGCCACTCGGGATCCTCCCACTACCGTCGCTGTGGTCGAACTAGGCCTCACCAATAGGTAATAGATACTGCAGCACCAACTGTGGCTAAGTTGGAGATGCAGTGCCACGAGTGATCCAGCAGCCCAACACCACATGGGGAAGTCACGATTTACGGGGTGCATTTGGCACTGAAAATTATATGGAAATTAGCTAATTTCGGTCATAGATCAATGGCTTGAGACCTCAATGGAGGTGTGGGGTGTTCGAGGCTGCGGAACTGGCAGGCATCATATTGGCAGAGAATATAGCAACGACATATCGCTGCCACCGTGACTTCTCGTAAAGGTGCCTAGACGGTTGTACGGATTCAGGGTCGGCGTTCAAATGAGATATAATCAGTTCATCGATTGGTTTATGATTGCTGTTTTACCAATAATGCACATTGTGTATGACCTTGAAGATGTGTTGCCTGAATCATTTAGTAATGATTACTGTTCACATGGTTCTAAAATAGGCCAGATTCGGAATCATCCTGAAAATAAATTTAACTGACCCTTGGTGTACGGTAAGTGCTGCGCAAAAAGGTCAATTTTGAATAAAAAAGGATAAAATGTTCAGAGTAAAAACAACATAATCAGCACAGGTAATTTTTTCTTCATCCATAAACATAAAGGTGCAATAGACACTATTACTCCGATTTTAATGAACTGAAAGCAAACAATTTTTTTAAAGTTTTGATTCGATTTTTTTTAATTATTTTACGGTTGAACGCAAAAAAATACTACTGAAGTTGTTCTAACTTAATGTGCAGAATAACCCAATCTTGTACAAAATTGTATCATTAACTAGTCGTCTCGGTCCTGCAGTTTAGGGTGGCGACGGGGTCTTCCAGATAGCTTACTAAGGCAAGTATATATAATATGAATTTGAATATTGAACACGCCCTGCCTGATGCTTCGTTTGATGCTTATATGGATATTTCCATTATGCTGCGCAAATACCAGAACCGGGTGAGTCCTGAAAGAAGGAAAATTACCAAAGGAACCAATAGGTGCTTGTAGAGTCTAATGAAAGTAGACTCAAAATACAGGGGATAGACAAAATGATCGGGACAGGGAAAATTTTCCCTCCTCAAAAAAATATTCAAATAGCTGTCAAAATTTTATTGCATTCGGTTCATTGAATCCGAAGATATAACAGCTCAAAGTTGGCTATCGGATAAATATACCTTTTTTAGAATCTTTATTTCATGCAGAATAGCCCGATATTTTCCAAATTTTGTCTACTGATACACAACTAGTTGATCCACTTACAGTAAAAATTTGAGAACATTTGATGCACTTTTCGAAAAGTTACAGCTATTTGAATATTTTTTGAGGAGGGAAATTTTTTCCAGTCCCGATCATATTGTCTATCCCCTGTAGATAAACTGCTCGAGATTCAATTAATAATTGTAATTATTTGTGACTCCACACAACAAACATTCAATTGAAGGTAACGGTCTCTAGTTTCATCCACCTAAAGATTTGCTAATTAAATACAAAGAATTTGTGGCAGAGGAAGCCATTTAATTGTTAGTTGTTAGTAGTTGTTAATGTGTTGTTAATTGTGTTAATTGAATTTTTGTTTAAAAAACTCAGTTTAGTCGTTACTTTTTTATGCGAATCCTTTACCTTATACATCTCCCAACCACCTGCTCAGTAGTACTTACGAGGGTGTTACTGAGTCGTAGGCCTCTTAAGTAAGTGCTACAGCCACATTTCCTTCCCCTATCCCAAGTTTTGGTAATGATGGACGTGGCCGGGAATAATGACATTTGTGTTTTTGATATTCTTGCATAAGATTAGAGCAAAGTTAACTCTCCGGCCTTGTTCCGGAAAGCAATCCGAGCAAGATCATCAAAAGGTAGATGAATGTTTTATTTATTTATTTATCTATTTATTTATTTATTTATTATTAGTATACCGTGTTGTTATTGTATACCGTAACTATGCTAACGCTAACAAATTTCAGTTTATGCGTTGCTATAAAAACCGTAATCTGCTATAAAAATCTGGTTTCCCCTCTCGGGAACAACCTTCGTTCTGAAAACCAAAGTCAAAACAGTGTTGTTTCCGGTAATGGAATTGAGATTTCAATGCTGCGGCATGCTCACACGCCATGAGAAGCTCCGATGATGAAAAGTCCTAAGTGTTGTCAGCTATTTTTCAATATGGTTTCACTAATCGTTTATTTCTTATTCGCATCTCCTACAAAATTGTATGGCATGTTAAAATACATGCTTTTGCTGAACACAGTGCTGAAAATGTTATTTCGACATATCTAAATTCAACCACCTCATGTGAAAAGCCAAACCTGAGAATATGGTTTATGAGAAACGTGTGTGTCAAGACCAGTTCAACAAGAAAGTCATATTGAATATCAATTGGCATTTTTCGAGGGTAGCCCGTGATATTTACCTTAAATATTCGAAAAAGAGTAGTTATTCCGTCACTTATAACTGGTCTAACCGCACAAGTTTTTCATTTGAACAAGAGCACCTATTTTGGGCACTTGCTGCTATAACTCACTCAATGTCAAAACGATTGATTTGAATTTTTGCAGATGGCTAGATACTATGCGTATCTGATCGTGGCTCAAAAATCAAGTCAATCGATTCAAAATTGACTGAGTTATAGCAGCAAGTGCCCAAAATTGTTGCTTCTGCCCAAATGGTCCCATACCCTACCATATTCTCAGGTTTAGCTTCTCAAATATGCTGTAGGTGTCAACCACCTTTAGATACGACGAAATAACACTTCCAGCACAGGAAAAATTTACACATTTATAGGGTCTGGAATAATTTGGGCAGGCGGACTTATTTTGGACTCATTACACTAATTCAAGCTATTTTGTTACAATTGAAGTTGTTTTTGTACACAGGGAGCAACGTACAGTTTCCAGTTGCGTATAAAAATGCATGACAACTATGAATTTGACTGAGTTATGTGTCCAGAATAGATTTCCCCTGCCCAAAATGTCCCTGACCCTTCGTTTCACCATAATTTCGACATAACCATATGAATATTTCAACTTTTATTTCTTGAAATACAGAAATCCGAACAATGTAAACAATCTTTTTTAAAAGTTAGGATGAAGAATATGAAATGAAATATTAGAGATAAATGCACAACATCGTCTATCTACACTACAGAAAAGTTTATATCTCTTCTAGGTGGAGAAGCATTTTGTCTTGTAGAAACTTCTCCGAAGGAACCGAATTTCAGAAACTGACTGGTAAAAAGTTATTGAAATAGCGCACGAAATCCTAACAAACCATCTAACCAGGTGGTCCCATGTCTCATTTCTCCCTTACTGAGTGATGCCTTGCTTACGATGAAAACCACGCAATCGACCGAGATCAACGCGTTAATTGTCATTTAAAAAGTACCTTCGCGCCTATCTCCGGCCCTTTAATGATTGCTTTTAGGGCCCCTTTTCCGTTATCAAAAAGTAATATAGGCTCCCGCGGTGGGCAGTGCACCGCGTAGTACATAAATGTTACTTTCATTTTTTGGTTCATTCCGATCTCCGAAAACCAACAGGTAGGGGTCCTACCAAATGTTACACCTGTGGATTCAAGCTCTCACACATGAAAATATGCGCATAACGCTTTTGGCGAAGCTACCCTGGCATCCGTTCGCACGTCGCGCGCGCCCAAATCTCATATCTTAATCGGCCCTTTCGTCATTAAAAATGCTCTTGGCAGGTTCTTGGGTGAGCTTTTTGCGCTGAAATCTTAATTACAAAACCCATCAACTTTAACGCTCGCGCCCTCTGTCTCTCCATGGGACGTACATACCACTCCGGATGGGCAACCGGGAGTCGCATTTTATCGAGCTCGAGAGGTGCCGCGCCGATTTAGTCGCGATTAAGTGACAGAAAGCCGACACAAATCCGGCTGCTGCTGTTGTTGGTTGAGTATTTTGGATTAATGGCTCAAAAAGCGTTTCACACACAAACGCCGGGTGAGAGAAGTTTCGGTCTGATTAAACGTCGGATTGCGTCGTCGTCGTCGAGTCGTGCGTGTGATCCACGGGGTCAAACCCCGTCGAAATTTGAGTGAACCCTTTCGTGGTAGCTCGTACGCTCGCTCGAGTTGCTGTCATCGCGGTGCTGGGGCAAAACGGCAGGGAATGCTCTTGCTCTTTTTAATTAAGACAATTATCAGATCGTCTTCAGGTACTTTTGGGACGCGAGAAAGTCTCCGCGCTTCACGCCCATCGGCTGACGAGAACTTGCGCGAATATTTTTTTCGGGGTGGGTCGTTCGGAAAAGTGAAAGAATAATTAATCTTGAAATTAATCAATAGGTAGCCGATGCGCGAAAACAACTGACATTGTTGGTGGAGCATCCGTCTTGGTGCGGGGAGGACCAGGGAATAAGCGGTGATAATTGTGGTTTACGTTTGTGCGGTCCCAGTTTGGGGGGACGAACGATTGCTTGCACGACACAACATGGTAGCTGTGGTGATCCTTATCGACCTGAAATGGCTTTTGAGCGTGGAAATGCTTTGATGTCACGACGAACCTCAGAAGTTTACTTGCATGTTCGTCCTTTTTTCGTACGAGAGGCATTTTGACCTTTCGGCTGTTCACGACACTACGAAGTGGTCTTTGTGAAAATTGAATTTACGCAAACACAGTCTTCAGATGATTGTGGATATGTTATTTTGGAATCAATGATTATACCATAGGTGTGTCATTAAAGCCTAAAAGGGATAAATTTTTAATGATATGTTGGTACTTGCCGTGGAAAATGTACGTTGCGTACCTCTGCAATAAGTGTGATTCAATATGGGTACTCACTTTCTGCGTAAGCCATGATTTTCTGCTTATTTGAAATGTTTCATGATTTTGTGAATGAAATAATCAAAGATTGCCTTGGTGATCGCGACGTTTAATCAGTTAAATCGGTTTACGCTGTTTAGTGAATCCCCCTAATGATATTCAACTATCTTACAATTCTCTACTTTTGATATCACAGCGCAACATTGTTTTGTCTCAAGAGCAAACTTATGTGTCTCCGAAGCTTAGATTTGCTCCAACACGTCACAATTTTGAGCTATACCTCAACTTATAGGGCAAAATATGCGATTTTGGGCTTTTTTGACTGCAAGCCATTAAGCTTGGAAATATTTTCTTAAGCAATCAAAAGGTTAAATGGTCAATTAACATCTAAATTAACGACTCATGCAAAATATTTTGTTTTACCTAATCAAATTTGATAGATTTAAGCATTTTATGTTAGTATGAAAACTTGCATGCAACTTTTGGAGGGTGACTTGTATGGGAAATATCGTACCTAACATATATTGCTTAAAACTATCAAATTCGATTTGGTGAAACGAAATAGTTTGCATGAGTCGTTGATTTAGATGTTAATTGACCAATTAACCTTTTGATTGCTTAAAAAAATCCTTGCTTAATGGTTTGCAGTCAAAAAAGCCCAAAATCGTATATTTTACCCTATTAATTGAGGTATAGCTCAAAATTGTGACGTGTTAGAGCAAATCTGAGCCCGGATTCGGATTCAGCGGCCAAAAATCCTTCGGAGACACATAAGTTTGCTCTTGAGACAGACAAAAAGTTAATTTTTGTTACGCTGTGTATTTTGACTAAGAACTTGCATCACTCATTATGTTTCAAATTTCTCGTCAAAGTCGCGTAAGAATCACTTTAAGAGCTTCCAGAAACGCGCATTTGTTGTACGTTGAGAATGTTTCTACGTTCAAAAGATATTGATGATTTTCTAGAAAAAATAGGCACTTTTCAAGTATTCTTCACTTGAGTTACAAGAATAACACCCCTCTAATTTTTTGATATGTTGTATAACAACATTTCTTCTTTTGAATGCGGGCATAAGATATTTTTTATGTATGCCCCAACCCGTCATATCACTTTTTCAAAAAACTGCGATTTTTAAAGAAAAACACCTGTAACTATTGAACCAAAAGAGAAACGACCATCTCAGCACACGAAACGACGCGTCTTCAAATGCTCTGCAAGTGTTTCTTGGGCGACTTTGATGAAAAATCGAAACTGACAAAGTTAACGCCAGAAACCCGTTTTTTTTCTTGAACCACCCTAAGCTTTTTCAGGAAAATATCTCCAGATCAGTCAATTTTAAAGGTACATAAAAACTGTCTTCAGCAAACTTACTCAAAATTGATAGATCTACAACTTTCCCAAAGAATGTATATAGTTATTCTTGCAAATGAAATAGTTTGGTTTCCAATTTCTTTGAAAATATGGACCACCCTAATTTTGGGCCTTTTTAGGAACAACTTAGTAGAATACCATATTTCTGGAGGAACATTTGAAAAGGACCCAAGAGGTCTTGTGTCTTTTTTTTTCAAAAACGCTCCGTAGGGCATAACAGCAGCCCGCCCACGCAAATGAACACCGTTATCCGAAAGATCGATGTTTGCGCTATCTGATAACGGTCTTAGTTAGTGTGAATATGCTGTTAGTGTGAATAAGCTATTGGGGGCTCAGGAGCGACGTGTGAAGCCAGTGTTTACCAATGCTTGTATGTCCTTTTCAAATGTTGCTCCAGATTTGACAGCTGGTCCAACTGTTAGGTCGATCGTCAGAAAGTGCACAATGTATGTACCTTCCTGTCGTTCCTGCGTACAGCGGCTCATAGTGGTTTTCTTCGAAAAATCTAGCTAGATTAGTTTGAATCGTTTATATCAGTGCTTCCCAAACTGTGTGCCGCGGCGCCCTGGTGCGACGCGACCCTTTCGCAAGTGCGCCGCAGGATTTTGGCTTTTGTGACGAAAAAAAAAACAAATTCTTTATTTGTATTGCGGAACATCTTTTTTATTTGTTTTCCTTCTTTACTTTTTTTCATTTGTAAAACTAGTGTCGCTCACATTTTCATTAAACTTTCCTGACTCTTTGATTGTTCCATAGGATTTCTGGTATCCTTTTTAAACATATCAATTGAAACCACATTTTAAAATTACAAGTTTTTGAAATTGTTTTTGGAATTCTTAAGCTTTAGCTTAGCTTTTGATTTTACTATAACTTGTCCAAAGTATTAATTTCAAGAACATTATTTACGATCTTTTCAGAATAATTACAAGATCTTCGGAACAGTTTAGCGGCATGCAGGTTTGCCGATCTGGAAGTGTGAAGAACTAGCTTTGACCTTTCAGAACCGAACTGTTTCATCAGTACTGCCGCAACATCGCTGAACTCGAATAAGTTTGTTATGCTCGGTTTCATCAATAGGTTTATACATGGCCCATCCAGGCCCAAAGGGTTAAGTTGAAATTTATGAAAATAAGTTCAATCAAAGCCCACCTAGCAGGTCTTCACAATCTCTTCAAGTGTCCCAGTTTTTCGAAATTTTCTAAAATAAATAAAAGTGTTCCGCAAAAAGTTTAAGCTTTGGTCAAGTTCTGTGTACAAGTCATTTTCATTCAATAAGAATTCTTTAATTATTGCAAACGCTTTAGAATTTTGGGCTGAATGGTTGAAATTCAGCAGCTTGTTTTACCTGTACATTCGAGTTTCTTCTTATTTTTAAAACTTCTATGATAAAATCAACATGATTTTTGAAATCTTATAAATATTTAAACTATCTTTGAGAAATTAATTTAAAAAATAGTTAGTTTTCCAAATATTGAATTCTGAAAACATGTTATTAGATCAATATTAATTTCTATTCCCGATCAGCCTAGATAGCCGTGTAGTGGCGGCAGCAGTTCCTTCAACAGGCTAAGAAGATCACTACGGATTGTCTGATCCGGTGGTAAGAGTCCACCAAACAGGCGACCCCTAGTTCATGGTGTCATGCGGCTTAATGCGTACCGTGCCTAAGAATGGATGGGTCTAATAAAAACTTAACCGCTAACGGTGCCTGTGGAGTACCAGGGCACCCTCCACAGTATCTTGCCCTTACTGTATTAAACGGAGCAATGACGCAGTGGACCTTATTTTTCTCCTGTACCCGAGCAGAAGAAAATATCAACAGAATAATAAAATATGTTATATTGACATAATAACTGTATAATGAAATCAGTATTTTTTATGTTATTAGCATATCTTATTATGTTATAAACTTGTCTGTCATAAGCGGCAAAATAACAAAAATCATAACAAAAAAATGTTCCTGGAAGACCAATTTAATAGCATGTTTTGTTTAGGGTCTCCAGTTAGCCTAGTGGTTAAGGCTATGAATCGCCAATCCGGAGACGGCGGGTTCGATTCCCGTTCCGGTCGGGAAAATTTTCTCGACTCCCTGGGCATAGTGTATCATTGTACTTGCCTCACAATATACAAATTCATGCAATGGCAGGCAAAGGAAGCCCTTCAATTAATAACTGTGGAAGTGCTCAAAGAACACTAAGTTGAAGCGAGGCAGGCAAAGTCCCAGTGGAGACGTAGAGCCATAAAAGAAGAAGAAGAACATGTTTTGTTAGTTCAATAACAACTTAATCACAATGAATCTTGCAGTGAATTTGAAAACTTGTTATTGTTGTGTTATAGTTCATTATATATTTGTACATTTTCAATTGTAAAATAATAACAAAACTTGGTCTACAACAGAATATATTATTGAAATGTTAGAGAATTGAGATAAGCCAAACGGAAGGACTGGAGACGGGTATGTGAAGACATCAATAACGCTCCTACGGCTGCAAGGCTTCGTAAAGTCCTTTCGAAAGACCATTCAAATGGTCTTGGAAATCTTAAAAAGAAGATGGAAGTTTTACTGTTGATTCTTCTGAAACATTGGAAGTAATGATGAGAACTCACTTCCCAGGATCGATTCCTTATTCGGATGAAGAACAGGACTCGGATAAGGCAAGACATGCGTGGTCGATCAATGCATATCAAAAAGCTTGTGAAATCTTCACACCGTCGAGGGTCGAATGGGCGTTGAGTACTTTTCAACCTTTCAAATCTGCCGGGAAAGATGGAATTTTGCCAGCTTTACTTCAACATGGAAAAGAGGCGATTTGTCCGCTCTTAACCGAAATATTCAGAGCCAGTATTACTTTAGCTTACATACCTAAGGCGGAAGGTTCGTGTTGTTTTTATCCCAAAAAGCTGGCAAACGAGACAAAACAACTCCAAAAGCCTTCAGACCCATAAGCCTTTCTTGTGTTCTGTTAAAGACCATGGAGAAAATAGAACGTGGGAAATATGACGACACGATATCTAGCCGGCTACAATCTGCGTTGAATGTTATCATCAAATGGTGCCGAGAGGAGGGATTAAACGTAAGCCCTTCAAAAACTGTAATTGTACCATTTACTAGAAGGTTAAAAATAAATCTTACTGAACCTTCTTTAGATAGAGTTCAAATTCAGTTATCAGAAGAAGTTAAACATCTTGGGGTAGCTTTGGACAAAAGACTGAATTGGAATTCTCATTTGAACAATGTTTTAACCAAGAGTACCAATGCCCTTTGGGTCTGCAGCAAAGCCTTAGGAAAAACCTGGGGTCTTAGACCTAACATGATTCACTGGATCTATGCTGCAATAGTCCGGCCTAAGATTACTTATGCTTCACTTGTTTGGTGGCCCAAAACAAATGAGGTAGCCTGTCAAAAGAAGCTAAGTAAGCTACAAAGACTTGCTTGTATATCTATGACAGGAGCAATGAAAAGCACTCCATCAGTTGCTTTGGATGCCCTTCTTAATTTACTGCCATTGCATCAATTTGTTAAACTACAAGCGGCAAAAAGTGCCCAACAGTTTATACATTACAATAAAGTCCTAGACGGGGATCTTGTTGGACATTTGAGGATCATCAAAGACTTCAATTTAAACATGGACATAAAAACAGTAGAAGATTGGATGATAACGAAGACCAACTATGATGTTCCCTTCAAAGTGGTGAAACTATGTCGCTATGTTTGGGATGCTGGTGGGCCAAGTTTACGTCCAGGTTCTGTTGTATTTTATACTGAAGGGTCCAAGATGGGAGAAAATACTGGAGCTGGTGTTTTTGGCCCCGGTATCAGTAAGGCTATACCAATGGGATGCAGTCCCACTGTATTTCAAGCGGAAGTTCAAGCCATTCTAGAGCGTGCCAACATTTGTCTGAAAAGAAATTGTAGGTTTGCCAAGATCTGTATTTTTGTCGGACAGTTAGGCGGCTCTAAATGCGCTAAAAGCTTTCACGTGTCAATCAAAGCTAGTGTGAGAATGCATTATTTTTCTGAAGCAATTGGCCAGTAGGAACGAGGTAACTCTATACTGAGTGCCTGATCATTGTGGAATTCTGGGAAATGAAAACGCCGACAATTTAGCTAGACAGGGTGCGGCATCAAGCTTTGTAGGCGCTGAACCTTTCTGTGGGGTTCCTTCGGATGAAACTAAAAACTTAGGAAATGTCCACGGTAGAATCTAATTGGATTGCCACGAATACATCCAAGCAAGCAAAAAGGTTCATAAAACCCAGTGCAGAAAAAGCCAGGTCCATACTGAATCTAAACAAAAGAGATCGCAGGGTAATTACTGGTCCGATGACTGGCCACTGCCCGAGTAAATATCATCCAAGTAAGATTGGAAAAATCCAATCTTCCGAGTGTCGTTTCTGTCAAACGGAAAACGAAACTGCCGAGCATTTACTCTGCAACTGCGTAGTGCTGTACCATCACAGATTGGCGATATTTGGTAAAGGGTTTCTAGAACCCTTGGCAATTTGGAGAAGTAATCCCAGCAGGGTAATAAACTTTATAAAACAAGTTGTGCCTAGTTGGGATCAGGTGTTACATCAACCATTGTCCATCACAGCTCAATTGTGACAGGATACTTGACTAGCACCAAATTAAATATGGGTCATACCACAATATTCCTAAATAATGGACGCAGTGGTTAAAAGGCTCTACAGATGAGGGAAAAAATGGAAGTCGCCCAAAATTAAAAAAAAAACTTTGATGATGATTAACCTGGGCTTGTTAGGGGAATATCTGTAAATAAAAAGAAAATCGGGTTAAGTACGGTTCCTTTGAATTCCACTAAGAATTTGCATCCTTTGACAGATACGTATTTCGACCTCAACTGTAAGGTCGTCTTCAGTGTCTTGTACTTGACTCGACTCGAGTCAAGTACAAGACACTGAAGACGACCTTACAGTTGAGGTCGAAATACGTATCTGTCAAAGGATGCAAATTCTTAGTGGAATTCAAAGGAACCGTACTTAACCCGATTTTCTTTTTTATTTAAAAAAACTTTGTTAAAACCTTTGGTGCGCCGCGACATGTTTGGAAATGTCAAAGGGCACCGCGATAGAAATAAGTTTGGGAGCCTCTGGTTTATATCTTCCAGAACTTATGTAAATCGGTTTCCAGTCAATCATCAGCTATTTCACAGAGGAACTTTCGGAGTAGGTTTCACTTGCGGTGACGATTTAACGCTTCCGGGAACACAAAACTAGCAATTTTCTAACTTGTACCTTTGTTAATTTACATACCGATTATTGGAAGTTCTAATAATAATTTATCAAGATTTTTTAGAGATTATATGATAAATGTAATAAATTTCCCAAGGTGGGCCAAAATCCCTGCTCCGGGCCAAAATACGTCCACTACCCTATACGATATTATAAGCGATTCTGATGACGGCTACTTCTCTACCTACCAAAAGTTTGCTTGGGTGGCTAATGTAGTGGATACTTGAACTAGAGCAAAATCATGCAGAGCAAGTGTGCATGCAGTGCAGTACGTATGTCAGCTGGACGTTTAACTACACGTCTTTTCACGGTGTGTGTCTTCTTGTAAGTCATGCTCGTTGAACTGAAACTGAGACAGTTCTAATGCAGCCGCTGATGTTTCATCTCGCTCCCGATACGACGCTTTTCCCTAAAAGTTTTGTACAAATTCGCAGTAGATGGCTGTGTGAAAAGGAAAGCGATTACCAATCGCTGCTATTCCTAGCTAGATGTCTCCTGGCTACGATATCCCTAAAGGCTTATTCTATCGATCTAGGGGGAGGTCTAGTTGGGACGCAGACATCTATTACGATCAGTGTTGCCACATTTTTATCTGTACCGAAGGCTCAAAAATCTTATTTATCTGTACCAGACATTCGAAAAATCTGTACCCAAAATCTGTACCAAATTTGTACCACATTTGATTTAAAATCGTTTAAAATACACAAAAAAGAGCATTACATTCAGTCTAAACTATGAAAAACACTTAATTTGAGTATACTGTTAACAATTTCTGAACTTAAAAAACAACAATATCAGTATTAAAAATGTTTTTAATTTGAATTTTAATGTATTTTTCTCAAATTCAAAAAATCTGTACCATTCTGTACCTTTTGCTGAAAATCTGTAATCTGTACCGTACAGAATCTGTACCAAAAAGTTGAAATAAATCTGTACTTTTACAGAATAATCTGTACCTGTGGCAACACTGATTACGATATCAACGCTATCATGGTATGTTCTTGCCACCTCGTTTCGTGGATCTGTCGAGCATCGAAAGGGATTATGAAATGCACGCCATAATTGATATTGTGTAGTGCTATCCTTTTGCTTATGCTCACAAACGTGACTTTTCTAAATTCGTATTGACATCTCTAAATGCCACTAGTTCACCCAACACTCACGTACAGGCAAATTTAAATTGAAACCCATCCGTCATATCAATTAATTTCAATCTTCAACGACAAGGCGCCAAAAGAATTAACATATAAATTAACCCTGCGCTTCCTTTCGACAGCTACACATGCATACCAATAGTCCTGTCGTTTTTTCATCAACCCCAAACGGACCAAGCTCCAGTTCCTCACTTCCAGCAGCATTGAAGTCTCTCATATCCATTTCAATCATCGACCGCCACCACCAGTCACCATCCGTTTCTTCTCAATTTCAACTCCAGCCGCGCAACCTTCAGTCAACCGGGAATGATCGATTTGAAATCAATCCGGGGCAACTCCCTTTTCGGTTGCTGCAGTCAGCACGAACCGAATATCCCAGGTTCGTCAGTCAGAAGATGTGAAGTGCACACAGAGCAGAGGTGGCTTCAAGAGTGCTCTCGGCTTCGCAGTTTGCTTTTCGTTAATTATCCATCAATCAGCAGCGACCAGCAGCGAGAGAGCACGCAAAGTGAGTGGTTGGACATTCCCAAACAGATCAACTCCGCCGTCAACTGGTGCTGCGTGACTTGACGACTTCCTACGCGCTCTTGTTTGACTAATTGATGTCTCACGCGCTCTTCGGTGAGTGGTTTGGTTGGTGGCAAACGAGCTACTGAAATTGTCGTCTAGGCTCTCGGATGCTAATTTGCAGTCATGGGAAACCTGCGAGGTGTTGATTTGCGGTAGTCGATGAGGCGCTACACACGGCCAAACCGTTTAAAGTTAATGATGAGATTCCCCTCTGGCCAACATTGTTTCGACAAGCGGTGGCTGATTGAGGAATCGTAAATTTCTGGCTTGATTTATACAAACATCTCAGGCGCAGTAAACCCCCTGCAAAGTTCATTATGCAATGCGAGGCCGCTGCCGGTAGCCTGACCCCACGGCGCATCAGGTCGTAATTCAGGAAGGGACCAATTTATGACGCTGACGACCCCCGCTGCAGTTCGGTGAATCCTTGCACATCCAAACAAATTAACCTCAATGTTTGATCTTAATTGCGAACCTTCATTAGCGATCGACGTTGCTGCATGTCATAAATACTTCATCGCTGCCAAGAGATATGGGTCCACCCTTCGGGGCGTTCAATCTGCTCGGGAACGTTGTTGGAGGTTTTGGGTCCGGGCGCCCTGCCCTGGCGAGTTACGTGTACACTTGTACACATAAGTTAACATTCGTTCGAGCAACATAATTAGTGCAATATTTTAGGTGCTCTTTTCAACTTTCTTCAGGTGGGTCCTGGACCTGGATTTGCTTTCGTCGTTGTGGAGTGCCGTTTTGCGGCTACTGGCCGGTGGCCATTCATTCTCATTTTCTGCTCGTATGCTCGAGGGGGGTCTCGAGTGAAATTTATGAATCATTTTTTGACGCAAAGGAAGAGTCGATTATTGAATTGGATGGGTTTTTTTATGCAGGGCTTAACACGTGTGTATAATCAATTGATGTGAGGAGTTGCTCATAAATGTTTACAAACGTTAAACCAAACAAATAATTTTACAAATAATTTTGAAATATCCAGGCGCCTTGTTTCTGGCAATGTATCCATTTTCGAACGTAATTTCATTCAGTTACATCGTTTTCCAATATTTATCACACACACCATGTACACCCTGGTTGACACCAGCGAATGTCAACAAACCTATTCCAGCAGATACTTAGGAGCAATATCATATTTCAGGCCAAACATGTCTAAAGGTCCTATCTGCAGAAGAGAGGCTCTCTTTGGTTTCCCCTCTCATTCGTTAATTTTTCAGCTGTTTATTTGTATTCTGATTATCTCCTTGCATTGAACGTTGGTCAAAACAATCGTCTTTTGATTTGTACTGCACAAATAGTTGAAAAGTGTACCATTACATTGCAATAATTGAAAGTGAACAATGAGAGCCTCTCAAATGCAGATAGGACCTATTGAAATGTTTGGCCTGATTTATCATCTACTTTCTGACTCGGTGCAATAACCAAGAGGTAAGGGATATGCCTCAATAGCAGATCAGTGTACGAATCCATTTTTGATTGAAATGTATCTTTATTTATCTCTTTTGTATTGGTTTTACATATGGTTCAGTCTAAGTGATACAGAATGTTTTCTTTTCATCTTTGGTTCCTTTTTGTGTTTAATATGTTTACATGTTTACACCTTGGTCTATGTGTTTATGTTTTTCTCCACATGGTGGATTTGGTTTGTTTGTAATCTTAAATCTACTATATACAACCTTAACCTAATCTACTATTTACACCTAACCTACTATATACAAACTGCTAATCAAAGCATGTTCAGATGTGCCATATTTTTTGCGAACTTGTTTCTGATATCTTGTATTTTAATATCTATTTTTAGCACATTTGCTTCCTCATGAAGATCAGTGATCCTGGTGTCATAAGGACGGTCAAGGATCATTCTGATCGCCATATTCTGAGCTACCTGGAGCTTATTTCTATGCGTTTGTGCGCATTGATCCCACACCTGAGCTGCGTAATAAATTACAGGGGCAATGATTTGTTTGAACACCGCCAGTTTATTGGTTCTCGAGAGACGGGATCTACGGCAGATCAGCGGATAAAGGCTTCTGATCAATGCAGAGCATTTGACCAGGGTCTTCTCAACGTGCGAGCGGAAAAGGAGTTTTTCGTCGAACAACAATCCCAAGTATATTACCTCAGCGGACCATTCAACCCTTGTGCCGTTCATGATCACAGTGCAGTTTGGTGGAGGTTTCAGCTTCGGGGACTGCCTGTGGAGGAACATGATTGCCTGCGTTTTCGCGGCATTGATTTTGATCTTCCAGATGGTAGCGTAATCAACAAAGGCATCAAGGCATCGCTGAAGCTTGTTGGTTATTTCACGAGGTGTTCTTCCTTTGACGGCTAATGCAGTGTCATCCGCAAAATGGAAAAACACGCAGCCATCTCCCAGTTCAGGGATGTCCAAGGGGCCTGCAACTCTAAACTTTGTAGTATTTCTCGCTCAAGTATCCCAGTAGTATTTCTAGTATTTTTGAATTTTGCGTAGTATGCCTTGCGTCCATAGCAACGTCTGTACAAAAAAAATCAACAGATGGTTTCGCTGTCAATTGGGTTTCGTGAGGTTAAATTCTAGGAAGAAATTCAAAGGAGTTTCCGGATGAAGTCACCAGCAAACGCCAAGGTCAGTGACAGATATTTCAACGATCGATTTCTGAAAGAGTAATTAATTGATTTTTCATTCTATCAGCTGCATCAGTTGAGCCAGAAATCAAACTGCAGGAAAGGCCGTGCTAAGAACTCTTTTCCTGATCTCGCGAAAAAAAAAAATGAAAACCTCACAAAGGACCTCACGGGTTTTTGAACCGTAACCGAGTTGCGGAAACTCATATGAGCATCGGCAAACGACATTTGTTGGATGAGTTCTAAGCGGGAAATCGATTGTGGAGAAGAAATCTGCGATTTCTTCTAGAAAATCTTCGACTTCACATAAACAGAAGAGCAGCAGTTGCAAGATTGTTGCAGACGTAACAAGCAGCCCCGCAGGTGGAAGCAAGGCTAGTTAAAGTTTTCACCCAAGAGGACGCAGACAATCATTGTGTATTTTACCACTTTTCATATGCGCATTAATAAGTTTTCAGAGTAGCTAGAGTATGTTTATTGTAATAAATTGTAAAATAACCTGTGTGCTTGTTTCATTTTAGCTAAAGAATTTGAGATACATTATAAAACCATGAGTGATTATACTATTTGAACTGAGTTTTTGAAAATAAAAAAGCAATAAATAACGGCCGCGATTCTGTTGCCAACCCCAATCTGAAATCATAAAAGATGGCCCTATGCGAAATTAACAACCGCGCGCTGTAAAACTTCGTATTTTAGTCCGCGACTGGTTCATCTACAAACCATTACTGTGATTTAACTTGAGGTTTACCTCAGGTTTTGTTCCGCGATGTTTTGCCCAGTGGTTCAATATTTCGATGTTTTAACCCGGGAGTGGTCGCGTTGTGTACTGAGTACACGCACCATGAAAAAAGCACGCTTATGGTACAAAACGTACGCGTGGTGTCGCTGAGGGTGGCCGAAGACGCGACTACTCGAGGGTTAATGTATATTTTCAAAATAGTTGAATTTGAAAACAAAGAGTTGAAAAATGTTTCACCGTATCTTTTCGTCAGCCGGCAAATAAATCCACTCACATTTGACAGCCGAAGCTCGTCTCATATATGAAGATGAATCAAAGCAACCGGCTTGCTTAACCGATAGTATTTCCTAGTATTTATGCATACTAGTGAGAGTTTAGAGTTGCAGGCCCCTTGGGGATGTCGGATGTGTAGATACTGTAAAGTATGGGTCCGAGCAGGCTACCCTGCGGCACTCCAGCTGGGATGGTGAAATCGTTCGACAAACAGCCATTCAGCGACACCTTGAACGACCTTTGTTGAAGGTAGTTGCGGATGATGTGGGTCAGATATAGTGGTATATTGAAGCAACAGAGCTTGTACACAAGCCCGTCGTGCCATACATTGTCGAATGCCTTTTCAACATCCAACAATGCCATGGCTGTGGATTTGGATACAGCTCTGTTGCTTCGGATAGTGTTCATCACGCGAACTAGTTGATGTGTTGTGGAATGACCTTTCCTGAAACCGAATTGTTCCGGAAGCAGCAGGTTATGTTCCTCCACAAAGTTGAGCAGCCGATTGAGTATGAGCTTCTCGAACAACTTGCTCAGCGCTGAAAGAAGGCTAATTGGTCTATAGCTGGAAGGCAAAGTTGGGTCTTTCCCGGGTTTGCGGATTGGAATTCCTTTGGCTACCTTCCAGATGCTTGGGAAATAGTGCAATTCCAAGCACCTGTTGAAGATAGCGCTAAGCAGTGTGTAGACGTTGTTAGACAATCGTTTGAGGATCAAGTTGAAGATCCCGTCAAACCCGGGGGCCTTCATGTTTTTGCCTTGCTTCAGCGCCGAGCAAATCTGTTCGGGAGTGATTTTGTCCTCCGGGGGAACGGCACAAGGAGAATTTTCAAGAGTTTCGACACATTTACTAACCTGATTTTCGAGCGGACTGTGGATATTCGAGCCAAGCATATGCGATGACGCGATGTGATCGCCGATCGCATTTGCCTTCAGTAATCAGTAATCAGAAGAGAGTCGTCGACCTTCAGAGGTGGAACAGGCTTAGGATGAGTTTTTAAGACTTTGGCCACCTTCCAGAATGGCCTAGAGCGGTCATCCAGTTTCTGAATGGAGCGCCCAAAACTTTCGTTTCGGATTAGGTCCATTCTGGAAGCAATCTGTTTATTCAGATTGGCTACTTCGCTTTTCCGAGCTAAATCCCCAGTTCTCTGGAATTACGCAGTCGAATCAATAATTGTGTGTGGGAATCAATGGCAACAAACTTACCCCGCACAGGAACTCGTCGCACGCATGCCTCGTCTGCCACTGCTATGGCATGTTGGAGTCCCTCCAGCGCTCGGTCGATATCTTCTACGGTGTTCAGCAGCGGGTTCACCTCGATGTTTCGGTCCACCATTCGTGAGTACTGGGCCCAGTTCACGTGGTGGTAGTCCTTACGAAGGCATTGCGGCGTGGGGCCCATGTTGACGTCGAGTTCGGTCACCACCGGTTGGTGGTCGGAGCTGAGTTCATTATGAGCCACCGGTTTGCAAAGGCTGATGTTGGTCAGGAAGATGTCCAATGTGGAGGGGTTACCCGCCGGAGATGTGAACGTCGGTTCGTCCGGGAACTGTACCGTGTACTGTCCGAGCTGGGCATGATCGAAGAGTACCCAAGTAACCACAAGCATTATATCATTACATTAATTCAGTCGTATTATAGATTGGCTAATGCAAGATAACTTTTATTCTACATCTGTCAAGTAATGAAGCGTTTAATCTACATTATGAATGCATTGAAGCATTATGGATTTTTGACAGATTAATATAGTTCTGTATAGCCATTGTTTAATGCATCATTGCATTGCCATGCTAAAAGTTTTATGACATCCAATCATGCAAGCATTTATAACTTCATATATGCATTTATTAAAGCTTGCATCGTTGTAAATAGAAAAACCATCAGTTCGAAAAAAAAACGAAAAATACTTCAAGAAACAGAACCATTAAAAAAAAGAAAACCAAACCCAAGTTTTCATGGATTGCTGCGTCGCACTCAGATGATTATGCTCAGAAATTGCTGTATGAAAATTTGTTATGTATGGTTTTTCGATTTCTTCTGGTTTCCTCATTAAGCATAGTACTCCCGATTACATTATACCCAAAATAAAGGATTGAAGCGCGGTTTGTATTGTTCATTATTATTGTTTTTGTTTGTAAGAAGTGAGCACGTATGAAAACATCAAGAACAGACTCAATCGGTTCCGTAATCACTTGTTTTCGAATGGGATGAATTTGGGCGGGTAAGATAACTAATGGCATTCTAGCACAACTTTTTGGAGCTGCTGCAAACACAACTCAACAAGGCACGAGCTGAGTATACCTTACTTTATATTGCATATTTTTCCATGTGCAAATACATGGTAGCTCAGTTGTCAGCTAGCACTCGACAGGTTCGGTCAGCTTGTTGCTGTAGAGCAATCTTTCGGTGTCGCTGTTATCTGCAATGGCTACTATACGAAAAAATACAATAGTTATAGACTTCAGTGTGCTTCCAGTACGGCCAAATGCAGGAATCGTTGAAAAGTTCCTGTGCAATGAACTTAAGATTGAGATGGCTGCCATCAAAAATCTTCAACTGCATACAATTCGCAACTGTGCGTTCATCGAAATGCGCAGTTTAGAAGCAGCCGAACATTTGGTTGCTTCCCATCACCTCAAGCATTCCATGTCCGCGGGGAACAAAAATTTCAACATCCCGATATACATGGAAGACACGGCTGTAAACGTTCGCATCCACGATCTGCCGCCAGGGATTCCTAATGCAGTTGTTGCCGAACACATGAAGGAATACGGGAGGGTTGTTTCAGTCGCACGCGAATTGTGGAAAAAATTCTTCGTGGGAATCCCAAACGGTGTTCGTGTGGTGCGAATTGAACTCAACACGCACATACCGTCGTTCATCAAAATCCAGAACCAACTCACTACTGTGTCATACCGCTCACAAATACCAACCTGTCGGCAGTGTGAAAGGAAGGCACATCCAAATCAAAAATGCTCGGAAGCTGCAGCAAAAGAAAAACAAAACATCCAAGCGGTGACCCAACCATGCGATCTACAAGCAGACCAACGAAAACGCCAACCTACATACGATGAAGCTGACAACGCAACGAAGATGGATCTCACAATCGAAAAGGAACAATGCACCTCTAGCCAACAACAACCGAAACAAAACGCTTGCCAGTTGAGTTCAATCGAAGTACGTTCTCCTCCACGAAAAAAAGCCTCTACAGTTCCACCAAATAGGTGTGATGCGCTGTGTGAGACCAACAACGACGACAACGGTGACGAACGCGAAGCAAAGAACACTACTGTGGACACTGATACAGATTCAGACTCAGGCCCGGACCCAGCGCGAGATGACGTCGACGGGTGGTTGCTGAAGTTCAGTAAACGTTCAAAGCGGCAGGACAAATTAATTGCAAAGTATTGTAATCGGACAAAAAAGTGAAGTGTAATGAATAATTTGTAATTGTTTTTCTTTTGACACGAATGCACTGTAGTGTAAAGTGTCGGTAATAAAACCAAAAAAAAAAAAAAAACATGGTAATCGTAGTACACAGCGTTAGCGCGTCCGGGTTTCATCGTGGTTCAGTCTCAGCAGTCTAGGTTCAATTCCCGAAAAAAACTCAACAGAACAAGAGAGCTGGATAAAAATGGTATAAGAAGATTGTTATTCTATTTTTTTTAGTTGCCTTAAATATACTTTCTATATGGTGTCATCACATTAGCTTTAGTAGATAAACAGCTTATATATGGCACAAGCCTTTTATATACTTTAGCAATGTCTACAGTAAAGCATGCTTTATATCAACAATATTAGTGCCACTTTCGACTTAAAACCTACTTTAATGGTGCCTATACGACAAAACAACTTTATATTGCATACCATATAATACACTATAAAGTGAATTTAATGTTACATATACAGCTCCATGGTTACTTGGGTAGTTAGCCTTTCTGGTTTCGTCGAAAGTTCCTCCAAGCTTCATGGCGGGCGTTCAGATCTCCTCCAACGATGAAACGAGCACTGGTGCGGGTGATCGTTGTCAGGTCTTTCTTGAATTTAGCGTGCAATCCGTTGCTGGCGGCACACTGGCGAGGGCAGTAGACCGCTGTAAATCGGATGCAACCATTTGTTGTTTCCACTTCCACACTGACGGCCTCGATGACAGAAGTGCGGGCGTGGGGTAGTACAGAGAATTTGATACCTTTCCTGACGATGATCGCAACACCCCCTCCCCTTGAGCTGCTGCGATCCAACCGGACGATGTTGTGGTCAGGCAACCAGAAACTATCACCTGACTTGAGATGGGTTTCCGAGATAAGCCCCACATCGATGCTGCGCCTGCTGACGAAGTCAGCAAGCTCAATCCTTTTTGCTCTTCCAGTATTCAGTGGCGGGAAATCCTCTGCGCAGAAGACGGGGCCTTCTCCTTCTTCCGTCCTGGCTGGTTTGATGAGGAAGCTTGCTTGCGAATCCGTTTGAATTCCTCGCGCTTGGGGCACCGCCTGTCGGAGCCTTGATGACCTTCACCGCAGTTTGCGCACTTATATTCCGCCACGTCGTCGGCCGCAGCTCCGCTCAGGGGGCAGTCGGACGTGATGTGTTTGTCGGCGCAGTTACTGCACCGTGGATGGAGGTGGCAATTTCGAGTGCCGTGGCCAAAGTTCAGGCATCGTTGGCAGTGTGTGACATCTCGTCGTCCGCCCCGATAGCGCTCCCACGAGATGATTATGGAGCGGATGGTGCGAATTGCCTGGAGGGCGTTCAGCGTCACCGTTCCCTTCCGAAAATGGACAAGGAAGAGACAGTCCTTGTATGCTTTCGTTGATTCGTCCCTCCACGTGATCCGGTGTACGGCCGTCGGGGCCAGCTTGTACCGGCTTCGAAGCTCCTCCTCGATTTCGTTGGTGTTGATGTTGGCCAATCCTCTGATGACCGCTTTGAACGGCTTCTCGCCGGGGATGTCGTGGGTAAAGAATTCCACCTTGGAATTCTTCAGCAGCTGACAGACGCGGTCGTACTCCGGCTTGATGTAAACCATCACCTTCGTCCCGATGCGTGAGAGTTTGTATTCCGCTGCGACACCAAGCGCGGCGATTTTGCTGGTGAGTCTGTCCAGCGGAACTTTCTTGACCACCAGCGGGGGCAGCTTCATCTTTTCCGCGGGTGGATTCGCAGCTTGGTTCGTGGTGGAGTTGCCTTGGTGTTGGGTTGGGATTTCCGGCTCTTCGCCAAAGTCGCCCAGATCGCTATCATTAACCGCCGTTCCACCGGTACTGTACCGATTTTGGGACAGCAGCGATTCAACGATGGACGCTTCGTCGTTGTTTCGCTTCTTCTTCACTTTTTCCCCCTCGCCTCCGGGGTGCTGGTTGTGGTGTTAGCCGAGAGGTTTCCCGACTGGTCAGCAGCCTTCTTGCGCCGGCGAGCCATGCCGACAACGCTTCACTACTACACACTACTCTACACTAAACTTTTCCCCAGTGCTAACTTGCGTCCGATGCGCACGACAGTCAGAGAAAAACTGATCTGATGTGTGTACGAATCCATGCCAATATTGTACTTATATATGACTTGTCTATCGCTGCGGTTCCAGCGATTGCTAGACCTACTTTCAAACTGCAATCGCTGATTTGCTGCATGGATGTAATTTGTACATCATTTTTACGACGCGAATGATGTGCACCGAAAATGATGTGATATTACCATTGTTTTTTTTTATTGATTGAAAGATTTGGATCCCTTTCATTTCTTCCAGTCAAATTGTGTCACTTAAACATTTTATCAACTCTCTTGCACACTATGATTGCGCATGTAGCATGTTTGTAAATGGCAAAGTAACCTTTGTTAGTGTTATGTTAGGGACCACTCCTAACAGTAAATGAAAGAGACAGGGGTTTATCCCCAACCAACTGAACCGTTTCTATTGACGCTATGTCAGACGTCTCTTCGGGACCACCTCTAGATAATCATGACACACTCTTCTAGTAGAACACCAAAGGAACTGTGCTAGCGTATCGTTTGTTTCCAGGGTGACCTTTGACCGCGATTTTGCTCTTCAGGAGGTTTGGGCACGTGTTTGTGTTTATCAGCTAGCACACAGAACGACCTGCCGAATTGGGGCCTCCACCTGCCCTGGGCTTTAGTGGGAACCTCTTGCCATGTCGCGGGCTCGGATCCAACCCAGTATGCTAACGCCAATACAGCTCAGTTCCGAATGAACCTGAATCACCATTTCAGTTTTGTGGTGAACCAAATTCAGTTTTCTGGAGCCCATCCACTCGCGATCAAGTGGGCTGTAGTCGACTCTACTTATTCGACCGTAGACCTCCAGCGTAATATCGTTAGCGAAGCTGACGATGACCATGATCACTTTATCACCCACGGCAGTTTAACATCAACACTTCGTCGTACATGGCATCCCACAATAAAAGTGGCCGCATCGGCAATAGCAAACCAACCGCACAACTGAGTGCGGTTCATTACAGAGGATCACTACAGCACAATAACGCACTGGCATACACTGGTGAGCTATATCGGCGGGCTTTGTAACCAACAAGCCAGCATCTACAGCTGACCTCCCGTTCCCCAAGACATCATCTACATCCCCGGTGTGCGTCAACAGTCCATTGAGAATGATCTTCAAGAGCTACTTCCGCGACATGTCGAGCAAGAATATTGGTCTAAGTGCTGACGGAAAACTATTTTTATGGATAGGGTCAGAGCTTCGTTCAGAGCTGGGGCCTTTCTTCCGTTTAAGAATTTTGCAATTCCAACAAGTTCCTCATTGGTGACCCTCTCATCATCGCCAGCTCTATTCTCTAGCAGTCCTACGAAAGGATGCCAAGAACAAGAGTCTTGACGCTGAAAAAGGCCCTCGATGATCCTCTCCAGCATCTCTGGAGACTGTTATCGCCTTTTTACTTGCTCTTATCTCGGCTTGGAGCGCGACTTTGGCAACCGCGAACGCCACCTGTCACTCATTTCACTCCTCATGAGTATGGGAGCTCTGGCGCGGCAAAGGTCCGCAATTGCCTGACCACACCAGTACGCTGCACTGTGGCTGATTTCGTCATTTTAGCGTGCGTAATTATTGAGCTTTGCAAGGATTTCGCGACGATCGTGCAAATGTTCAATCTTTGACAGCACAATGTTCACACATCAAACAACAAAGGAAACAGTGCATAAACAAACCGATTAGTCGAAACACCACCCCAAAATAACGCTTCGTTACTGGAAAACTGTAGCGGCGACATCAACCAATGTATGCTGAAACCGGTGTGCATATTTTGTGGAGGGACAATTTTGTTTGCCTGTGCGTCGTATTTGGCGCAAGATCGTCAATAATAACTTTTTAACTATGACGTTTAGCGTCATGGCGTCTTCGAGAAAGTTTTTCTCTATATTATGGAGCTTTTTTTTGAATTATTGGGAAAAATGATTAATCCCCCTAATAGTAAGATAGAAAAATAATTGTTTTAATTTTTCAAGATACAAGGTTTGTGTCTTTACAAAAGTTGTAGAAAATGTGGTTTGGAGCAACTTTACCGAAGGTGTCAAGTTGGCAACTCTGTTGCTTTTCAAGATATGTTGCGTTTCAGCCCTTTGAAAATGGTTTTTTTTTGCAATAACTTTCTTAGAATCGATTCGAATCGTAGTAGTTTTTCCGCGAGCAGACGGCTGTGTTTGTAACTTACTGTCACATTTTTTCGGCGCAGTGAATTTTTCATTCGTTCGGCCATAATGGACTAGTGCAAGAATAATTTGCAAAATTTACCATGATTTCGGAATAAACGCATGAAGAAGTGTCTAAGTGATACAAAACTTCATGTCTGTAATTAGTGCGTGGCTCAGAGTTCGAAGGAATGTAAATGTTAGAAAAATGATCATGAAGAATATATTCTCTAAAATAGCAGCTCAAGCTCTGGGAGCTGACAATGCTGCCAGTGGATGGCGTAGCAGTCGCACCACATATATTTTGTAGAAATCGAGAATCTTGTACTTTTTAATGTTTCCATGCATTTTAAACTTGAACTTGTAAATGAAGGGGGTAAGGAGTACTTTTCTTTTCATTTCAGAGAGCGAGTATAGACGCTCAAGCCTTAGGCTAGGGCACTCGATGTAAATGTCACAGTCCCATCCCAGGAAATTGCGCTGATATGGAGTGTGCATTAACTTTATTAGCCACGCCACTCCCACCGATTCAACGTACAAAACTCATTCCCCTAAAAATGAAACGGTTGGCACGGTTGTCCCCGTTTCTTCAATTATCGAATTCAAAAGCATGAGTCAATCATGCTATTCATAAGTGGATAACCTGATTGCCGTAAATTTTTGAACTGTATTCAAAACCATTAGTCTGCACAGTGGGCCTGGCCGTTTTAATATTTGTGCTACAAATATGTTACAAATATTAATGCTGACAAGAAAATATCGGAAGAAATTCCGGTATTTCCAGGACGCTTTTCAACACTGCCTGTACCTCCTGAAGTGCTCTTGAGACCTGCAGGTACCTCCGCTGAAACACCCTGGAACCTCTTTGAAGAGCCTCTGAGTTGCACTGACACCTTGAGACCTCCTAAAATGCCCCTGCAACTCACTGAAACGCCCTTGAGACCCACTGGAACTCCCTTGGAACCCCCTGGGATCCCCTGCACGGCCCCATAAACGTCCTTGGCTACCGTTGCTAAGACTAGGTACCCTTGGCAACGTTTACTATCCCATAAAATTCGCCCAATTTGTCTCTATAGTGAGCTGTTTTTGTCTGCATAATCTTCCATTTATGCCACCTAAACGAATCAGTTTGTTGCAAGTTATTAAGCCAGCTTCATTGCCTGACGGGCAGCAACGGACCAGATTTTCATTATAGGCAAATCTTCTAGAAAAGCCATGAATATCTGCTTCACCTGATCCACTTCAAGACAGCATTCAAAAGAGTTAATGAAAATCATGGACGAAAACGACTTTCCTGAGAAACTGACTAGACTGATCAAAACAACAAGCACGTTGTTCAAAGCTCTGTATGGGTTTTGGTTGGGCTAATCCATTTCATTCGGATCTCGGTGGAAACTGCAACTGACGCACTTTCATGCCCATTCTTTAACATCGCCCTGGAAAGAGTAATCCAACCAACTGGGATCAACATCCGGTGTACAGCTCTCGAAAACCAGTTGCGGACGACATGGGTATTATCGACAGAACATTTGGAACGATGGCAAAGCTGTACAATCGACTGGAACGCGAAGCAGCAAAGATGAGGACTGATGGAGAATGCGTCAAAAAGGCGCTGTCCATAATCTACGTAGACTTTTTTTTGGCAATCTCAGAACCCCTCCTCCTCCTTCGTAGACTTTTGTTCACACAAAATTTTCGATATTTGTATGGAGCGTAGACTTTGGCCAGACCCTCCGTCCCCCCTAAGAGTCTACGTAGTTTATGGACAGGCAAAAACTAAGTACCGTCTTACCCCGCTGGTTCGACACGTTTTAATACGACACTTTTGAATTCGTATTCTGCTTATTCGACACATGTTGAATTAAAAAGTGTTCAAATGTCACAGCGATGTGCACTGAAATTTGATATTGCGCTTATAATCGCACCCGCAGCAGCTCCTCTTGCAGCCGCTAATTTCGGAAGTTCTGAGTTGGTGCTATTTAACACCAAAACCGCCTGGAGACCAACCGGAATGATCTAATGATGGCAACAATTTAAGAAAGAACGAGATTTTCATTCGCGTCACCGCAATATTAGTTGAAATTATGTTTCATAACTAATCCGGAAATCCGGGCTTCATGGCCGAGCAGCTAGCGGCGACAGTCGTTTAGGTGTCTCGTAAGCCTCGGAGTGTGGGTTCGATTCCCGCTCCAGTCGAGGAAAATTTTTCGCCAAACGAAAAATTCTTCACTGGGCCACTGGGTGTTATATGTGTTGTCCGTTGTCTAATGTTAGTAATGTTCAGTCTGTGCGGCCTCTGGTCGAAGACGGTGTAAATGTCTTTTAAAACAACAACAACAAAATAGAGTTGCCAAATTTCAATGAGCATGATGGTGTAGGGTGACCAGTTTGTCGAATTAAAAGTTTACCCCGGTTATTCGACAACAGTCGGTGTCGTACATGCTACGGTACATGCTGGTAGACGAATCTGAGCACGCCAGGATTCGTCTAAGAAGCGGAGGAGTTCGTCTAGGCTCAGTGCACTAGTTATGGCTATAGTACCTCAAATTCGCCATAGTTGATTTCCAACCTTTAAAGATACAAATCAACAAGAAAAAAATCGTCAACAACAGATCACGATCACAAAAGATGATTGCAATCATTCAAACTTCACAATTTGCTCAAATTATGGTAGAAATAAATCATTTTCCTTAACTTTTCGGCCTCCTTGCACCCTATTTCGCCATAGTGTACCAGTTATGGCAACTCCCATATAGAATGCATGTAAATAAGGCGAAGTGGAACCCAAATTAACAAATGTGTCCATAACTGGTACAGAATTCCTATCATTGGCACACGCCGTAATAAATACTAAAAGTAATTTTGGCTCCGTTTCTTTATTTTTCCTGTAAAGTATGAAAACTAATCAATCATTTGACTTATTGTTTACATTCGTCAGTCTTCTTCTTATTTTTGTAGAAATAGTTTTTCTTAGGTAGGGCGATAACTGGTACAGGCACCCTACCTAGGATCCTAACTTACGGTTGACAACAATGTGATTAGTGAGATACACATCATTATTGGATTGGAAATCGTACCTTCGGCGATCTTCAGAAGAATCTGCAGTCAAAAACATGATGATTTTAACGTTACCACATGATTAGTAGTATGGGACAAACATCAAATTCTCGCTCCAGTCGACTTTTTCGATTCCACTTAGGTCCCATATAAATTGTGCAAAATTTCAGCGCAAACGGTGAAACTATAATTTAGCGCAAGCGGTTCAAAGTTTTCATAGGATTTACTATGGGAAAAGTCACACTTTCAAATTAAAAATCCCAGAGGTCGCCCTTTGCCTCCTTAATTCAAATCGATCAATGCTTCTTGTAGAAAAATCATTTATGAAACTTTCCTTCGAAGACCGCAAAACGATTGGATGCTTGTGGAAAAAGTTATTGATTTATTTCCGATTAGTGATCCAACGAACGGCTTTTTGTTTTGTTTTATCAGCAGCACTGCAGCTGCTGCCTTGGCTGCTGCTGTTTCTGGGGGTGGTGATGCCGCCCGCCACCCCAAGCAACAACGGCAGCAGCAGTGCTGCTGATAAAACAAAACAAAAAGCCGTTCGTTGGATCACTAATCGGAAATAAATCAATAACTTTTTCCACAAGCATCCAATCGTTTTGCGGTCTTCGAAGGAAAGTTTCATAAATAATTTTTCTACAAGAAACATTGATCGATTTGAATTAAGAAGACAAAGGGCGACCTCTGGGATTTTTTGTTTGAAAGTGTAACTTTTCCCATAGTAAATCCCATGCAAACTTTGAACCTCTTGCGCTAAATTATAGTTTCACCGATTGCGCTGAAATTTTGCACAGTTCATATGGGACCTAAACGGGATCGAAAAAGTCGACTGGAGCGAGGATTTATTTTTTCCATACAAGCGTGTCCCACACTAATGATTAGTTGATGCCGAGCTTTTCAAGGTGTTGTAATATTCGTTTCCATATTTTGAAAAGGAAGTACATTTTTTTGTAAGGCACAGTTAAAAAATCGATGTTATGTTCTAGTCATGACAAAGTCAAAATTGGAATTATGGCACCCACGTCATCTATTCCCTACGATTCCACACGAACTCACCAAGGGAACTGCCATCCCTAATCAAGCAGATCAGCTCATGTCACTTTTCCAGGACCATTTTCCGCAAGCTACCAAAGAAATGCTCTATTATTGAACCTTATGGACTATAATCTACCACCACCTTGTATAGAGAGCATCCACCGGTAGCCACGAAACCGTGTGGTAACAGTAGCAACTCCTTTCAGTTCCAAGCAGAGGATAGTGGGACGGCAATCGTCGGTCTCACATTTTTCCTCTGTCGCTCCATTTATGGGCCCTTCAATACAAATTGCTTTACGATCTGTACGTGTAAGGAGGTTTTATCAGCCGCCAAAGATCGCCGTACTATTATTATTGTTATAGACGACGGCGGTGACGACAACGACGCATGGTCGGTGCGGTCGTTCATTCAACCGATCTTCTGCTACTTGGGACTGCTCCTGCTCTGTCACATAAATTGCATTATACGGAAGCCTGCGAGTCGCCCGCGCGCCGGTACGGTTGATCCATAATGGAAATCGATATTCAATGGTGGATTCCCCAACTCTGGCCGATTGAACCTTCGGAGGCGATAAATACACAGCGTTCCTTCGAAGCGGTCACTGGTGCGGTGGAACTTATCCAGGTGGTCAGATTTCCCGCACTCCACACCGTGTTGTTGGCCACTTTGACACTACTGGATAGGGCAGGCAACAATAATGACGGTTGAAACCTGTAGTGATCTGAAAATGGGTGGAAATTTATAATGTCTTTGCTCGGGACGATCCCGCAGGCGATTAGAGCGAGCGAGCGAGCGGTGCTACCATGTTTATGTACCGCAAGCACACTTTCGCTCCTTGCCAGGAGAGCGGGTGGTTTGAATTTGTGCATTCCCAGCAAACCAGTAGTCGTATAGGGATGTAGATCTAAAGTTATATTATTGGACAAATTAAGTTAGAATTATATAACGTGAAATACCAGATTAGGTGAAATCGTTTAAGAATCCCACAATTTTATCGGATTTCATTTGGCAGCATTAGTAACTTTAATTTTACGTTAACAATTATGCAACTTCAAGTTGACATTCTTCAACAACTTCAAATGCGCTTGTTGCGACTTCAATGTAATCTTAAATGCGAGATTATATATGGGGTCATATTTGTAAAAATGAAATTATACGGTAAGGGGTTCTAGTGGATGATGAAAATAAAGTGTTTTAGGAAATATTTCGCAAAGCACATCGTTTAACTCAATTAAGCACAGATGGAGGCGAATTTTATTGCATTCACCCACCTGAATGTCCTACTGGCAGCTTCAAGGGCAGCTCTGTCCAAAAACCAGCCCAGCCGTATCGCGGATCAGCAGCTGCGCTGTTCAAGAAGATGTTTCTCTCGTTTCCTGAACGATTTCTGCATTCAACTTCTGCATAGCTTGATATCCACTTAATTAAAGAAATTCACGCAGACACCAACATCAAATTCACACTTTGCTTGAATTTTCATCACCATTTTTGCAAAAACTCATACTTTTAACCAAGACTCAAACACGACTTGTTGTCATTTTATTGTTTGTAAAAACGAAATCATATAAAGGCTCAAACCAAGTTATACTTGAAATTACATAATACGCCGAATGAATTCACCTAGAATTAAATGTTTCAAAATGATATTGTTCATTTTCAACATTCCCTTTTGAATGAATAAATATCCATGATTGAATTGCGACAGAGTAACGTCAACCAATGTGTTAGCTGGGCTTGGGTGCACAATTTTATCACCCAATACTGGTACCTATAGCCATTCAGACCAGCCTTCTAATTATTGATAATTGCTTAAATTTCACGTCCTATAACAGTCAGTGATTGACACAGTGGTAGGTTATCTGATTAATGAGCTGCAGGTAGGAAAATCCAGGCTTCAAAACTTTTTTTTTTATATTTGAACATGTAAAAAGGAAATCGTATATACTGCCAAACAAAGTTTTAAAAAGAAGTTATAATACATGCCAAATGAATTCGCCTGAAGTTGTCTAGCACAAAGTGGTTTTCTCAAAATGTACGTATATGGCCTCCAAATTTGTGCGAATAGAGCATATTTGGTGCATCTTATACAATGTGTTCAGGACGAATAAGAGTTCACTTAGCACAGTTGCAGCAGAGTTATGTGAATCAATTTGTTGGCTGGGAATTTGCACTAACTTGTACTGTTAGTCCGTATGGACCCGATTGACACCATTCGATTGGTAGTGGGACCGTGAGAAGAAGTAACTTTAGAAGTTACAGAGATCACCTTAAGCAAATAGGGATCTTCATCTTTACGATTTGTAGATCTTATTTATGAGTAAAATAATCTGAACAACTCGTGGAAGAAACAATTGCAAATTTTACAAAATAAATAATTATAAATCTTTTAGGTCTTCCAGGGTTCCAAACAAAAATGCTTGCAAGGACTTGGCCAGCTGTTTGGAGATTTTTTTTTGGTTTGCTGTTGTCTGTACCAAAACTCTCAAACTCACCCCCTTCAAGAGTACGAATCTTTTGAACCGAAGAAGGAAGATTCAAACTCATCCAACGCGTGTTCCAACCAAAATAGCTACCTGATAAACATTTACAAGCACAGCTTCAAGTTCAATAGACACGCAAAGCAAGCAAGTGGCTGACCGTACTCACTTGATAGCGAAAAAAAATGTCCATTCAATCTCAAACTCCAAGCGACAATTTGTCGAAGAATCTGGCAGGTATTTGTTCCTCCCGCCCCATGATGGGGACACGATCGACAAACATCTCCCCCGTCAGTGAAAAAAAGAGCTCCTCTAACAAACAGACGACAAATTCCTGAGAAGTACCAACAAGAACAACAAAGCTCGTCGTCGTCGTCGTCGGCTACGTCGAATCGGAACGGCGTAGCCTGATTAGTATTCATGACTGGCTCTTGCTATCAATGATGCGCATTTGTCAGGTCGCCTTTGAGGTTGTTAAAACGCGATTGTTTGTGCCTGCTGGCTATGGGCGCGGGAAGAGAGTTGCAACTTGCAATTGCAATCGCTTTTCGAATGAACATGAGCAGATCAGAGCACTACAGAGGCAGCATGTTATTGCACTATTCTAGAGCTGGAATGTGTAGCCAAGCAGTCAGTGTAGCGCTCGGAAGATGTCGTTCGTTCGTGCAAACGATCACGAGAGCTCAGAGCAGACAGAAAGCGGTGACAAGCCTGGTAGACTCCCCTGGGAGGTAGCCTTTCGTTGTAATTGTGATTGATACTACAAATTGGATTAGTGCGGTGAATTTTAATTTCCTTTCTGCGTAGATCTATGAGGCGATGTTAGTTGGTTTATGATATGGTTTCTTCGAAGTTGGGGTTTTGCGATCTCATTGAAACTTGTTAAGCATATTGACTAGTGTTCACATCAGAATTTGGACTACAATCAATTGAAAGGTTGTATCTTCCCGCCATTGCATGAGTGATGATTGTTGATGGTTTATCTAATTTTGAGGTCCGATATACACTCACCAAATCACACTCAACATATGTAGTCAGCCCACCTAGTCCACTGTGCTTCGGCGCTGTCGTCAAGCGGTATCCGGATTTCTTGTGAATACAATCTTTACAGGGTTGCTATTCGACATTCTTGCAACGTTCCATGTCCACGGTATCATTCCGGATTTAACAAGCTCCTGCTTGCTGGGTATGCCGTGGAGCGCTGTGAGCTTATTCTTCGCCACCGCACATCACACCGTTCTGTTGCACGCTTCCAAAGATCGTCCTTTGCAATCTTCACTGCAGTTTCTTTATGACTTCCACATAACCTTCCATCATCGGTCATAGCTGAAGAGTGGTTGATAAGAGCCTTAGAAACACAAGGATGGTCTGTCTGACATGAAGATGGCGACACAGCAGCTTGAATCCATCGTCGACTTTGCGTCCACGAAGTCGTATATCAGCACGGACCTCCAGCAGGATTTGCTGAGGCTTCGTAAGGCGGTAATGATAACTACTAAGTGCGGGAAAGGATATGGCTCCGTCATCAAGACAGACGAGTCTAAGTACTCAGAAGTCTTAAATACGATGTGGAGTAAATTCAAGCTGACACGGTTCTGCTGATGGGGATTTTTTTTATTACCGCACGGGTTTGGGCCGAAGGGTCTCAGATTTTCATGAAACTTTTCCACAGACAAGGCTCATGGATATATGAAAAATGAGGAAAATTCAGGGTCGCCTATTTCCCGGAAAACGCAGGTGGAATTTTTTTTGTTTTCCACTGACACTACTTACTTTGAGAAATCATAACTCAAGAACGAAGCATCGTAGAAACATTTTTTTTTAGAAAATGAAAGCAAATTTTCTCAGAAATCCA
Source organism: Aedes albopictus (assembly GCF_035046485.1). Classification (NCBI taxonomy): domain Eukaryota; kingdom Metazoa; phylum Arthropoda; class Insecta; order Diptera; family Culicidae; genus Aedes; species Aedes albopictus. The sequence goes on along the minus strand of NC_085138.1, from coordinate 290,096,134 downwards.
AAAACAATATGAACTGGAAAAAGTTTCCCACACAATTTTCCACAGTTGAGAATTTTCCTCATTTTTTTTTGTTCATATATCCATGTTGTTTAGAGCAGCTTTGTCAAAGACGCCAAGTTTGTAACTCCGTTACTTTTCAAGATACATTACGTTTTATATGATCAGCCCCTTGAAAAGGGTTTTTTTCATTTCTACATTTTTCTCATGTTATGCAAAGTTATAGAAAATGGTAAAATACACAATTTTGCCGAACATTACATCCCGCTAACGTCAAAAATAAAATAGTTATAACGGTATTTATAGTTTTTTTGGACATATTTCAAGCATATGTAACTTAGTTATAGGCAAATATATGCAAATTTCTTTTTGCGCATGTGAAAGTACAAGTTATTGTCTCTCTTAGAAAGCCAAAGTCATCGAACTGTTAGAGACTGTAAGTTGGTTTTCGCATAGAAACTTACAACCATTTATGTAACTTTCATATGGGATTTATTTATATCTTCAACATATTTATTTGACAGTTCATGATAGCATGTATTTTTATTGTAATTGTAAGTTTGTGTGAATTTTCTATACATATGTGGCGTATTCTGGACCATTCATGAAGTACATTACATGAAAACTTACCATCTTCTTCTATTTTCTAACTATCAATATCTTTTTTCAATTCTGGCAATAACGTAACCCTTAGAGGTTGCATAGCACGACTTATGTGCCCCATATACTCAGCTAAGGAACGTTTCACGCAACACAAGTAATTGATTGCCATCCATCAAATTTCAAAAAGGCGTTTGACGTGAATTTTATTAAATACATTTTTTGTTTTTTTTTTATTATTTTGTTTTATTACACTCATTGCCCAATAATTTGATCACACACAACTTTTAGTCACTTTCCACTTTATTTGCTAATACTTATTAATTGCAAGCTTCTAATAGCTTTTATCTTTTTTTTCATAAGAAAATTTGTTTTGTTTCATTTAGTCAATTACTTCATTCACGCAGAAAAAGATATGGTAAAATCAAAAATATTTGAGGTAAATTCAAATAAATTGTCAATTTGTTCAGGCAACAAAAATAAAACTGTTTGGAGCAAATCGAACGTCACATTTGAAGCGAATGAAATTCATGTTTGAAACAAACATGCATCTTCTGACAGGTTATGTAAGCAACAAATGTTATTTTTTTTTTGTTTTTTTTTTTGCGTCAGGTTGGCTGAAATATTTGTTTTCCCATTCAATTTAATTTCCCACGCTGAAAAAACACCTCCCGCGTGGCATTTCCAATGCCAACACCATGAAGATAACATACACTCCCAAAAAAACAACGGGATTTTGAGGAAACTTCTTGTGAAACATGATTTTTTTTTTGCAGCAGGAAATCTTATTTGGAGTGGCAGCTGGAACTTGTGAGTTTTTGTTTATGTTCTCGACGGTGGAACGGGGGACTCCTCAATTGGTATTGTAGAAATCAATATGTAATAGAGTTAGTTTTAAAAAATAAAATTTTAGTTTTAAAAATTTAATCAGTTTACCGAATAAACATGCATATTTTTGTTTCAAACGAACGAAATTTGTCTCCGTGTTTAGTGATTTTCGAGTGCAAAATAGTATCGCTATCAAAACAAAGGTATAATTTACGTTATTCATGTGAAAAATCATGTTATTGCAACAAACTAAGTATCGACCGCACAGAGCTATGTAAAATTATGGACGAGAACAGCTTTCCCGGGAAGCTGACTAGACTGATAAGAGCAACGATGGACGGTGTGCAGAACAGCGTAAGGATTTCGGGTGAACTATCCAGTTCATTCGAATCTCGACGGGGACTACGACAAGGTGATGGACTTTCCGCCCTGGAAGGTGTTATGCGACGAGCCGGGCTCAACAGCTGCGGTACGATCTTCACAAAATCCAGCCAATTTGTCTGTTTTGCGGATGACATGGATATTATTGCTAGAACATTTGGAACGGTGGCAGAACAGTACACAGTTCTTCACCCTGGCTTAAGCGTTAAGCCAGGTTTAACTGTATGGGTAAGCCTGGCTTACCGGTTAAGCCGAGGTGAAGAAATCGGCCCTAAGACAAAGTGCATGCTGGTAGGTGGGACTGAGCGAGACAGGACAAGCTTAGACAGCAATGTTACGATAGACGGGGATACTTTCGAGGTGGTAGAAGAATTCGTCTAACTCGGTTCCTTGCTAACGGCTGACAATAACGTGAGCTGTGAAATACGAAGGCGCATCATCACTGCCCCAATTCTGCAAAGTGACGTAAGCGACATTGATAGTTTTGATCCATTTTTTGGTTATTAAGCATAAAACTCTTACTCATCCTCTAAGTTTCTTTCCATAGATGATAGATTACGACTAGATCTTGCTGCAGCTTAGGAAAGGGCACATGGCATTTCACAAACATTGAGCCATCTCTATGGGTGTATGTGTTCCATTTCGTGCAGAAGAGCTAAACTTGTTCTTATGTAGAAATTTTCAGCTATTTCGACAAGAACAAAAACTGATATCTCATCACTTTGAGCTATTCGTTCGTATTCCCCTCATGACCACGTGGTTTATGGACAGCCCCTAATCATGGTTGTAAGAGGAAATAAACAGGGTATGTCGCACTCTTAAAGTTACTCGAATTATCAAACTTTCCCTCTTTCAACGGTACATCTGTTTTCCCATAAAGTGGCGTTCAATATTCAAACACTACTACGGAGTGGTCTGTATATTATGCTTCTATAAAATTTATATTTGATCATATTTGGCTGGTACATTTTGTACATATTACGTTTAGAAATCGAAACTAGAAAAAAAAACTTTCGGAGTGATCCATAATTGCCGAAATAGTATACAGCTTCGAAAATTGTATGCTTTAGGTTTCCATTTGAGTGACCCATAACAGGTAACAATTTGACCCATGATTGTTGCACAGCCAATTTTGACCCATTATTGTGATTTTCATTATTTATTACTTAACATTTTAGTAATTTTCACTGCCTGAATTGATTTTGTCAAGCAGATTTTCAAATAAAACTATAAAAAGGAGTTCTAATTAGAATATAAAATAAAAATAATGCATGTATTATTTTTGTATGAAAAACGATTTATATTATGAAATGATTGCATCTTGAGTGACCCATATTTGTGCAATGAGTGTATTTGATGGTTATTATCACGATAAGAAACAAAATTTATAACATTATATTGAAAATTCTTAAATAATTTAATAAAAAAAACATATTTGGTTCAGGTTTCAGGTCAAAATTAATCAGCGAAGTTGAAATTCTTTGTATAACAAAAAAAAAAGTATAAGTTCTGGATTACTTTCACAGCGGGCTCAAAATGTATCGGGATTATGAATTACTGAACTCTATAAAAGGCGACTAAAGGCACTAAATATGTGGCGATGGCACAAATGTCCCAAATGAAGGATAACGTGCCTCTGGAGCCGGCCTTATGATACCTAATGCACTAGAAAAAGCCATCATCCATCAAAACAAAATCAATGAAGAAATTATATGTGCCATTGAGTGCCAAGAGTGTGAACATCAAACGTGGACCGTAAAATTATTAGCGATTCCATTGACAGATGCGGTGAATGGTCCCGATTAGATATGACACAATGTATGCGCCGCCCATTTGGCGGTCTCTTTGTTTAGTGTCCGTCGTGTTTTTTTTTCCTACTCCCATCCGTTCCGATTCCAGTTTTAGCGCAACGACGACGACGACGGTCACTCTCAATAGTCTAGTCGTCAGCCATCAGAGCCAGCGGCATGCTGCCAACGATCGACTTCCGAATGGCGAGCGACGATTGATTGTTGGACAAATTGAGGGATAGCCGCGGTATGTGTTCGATTTACCGTTTGACACATGGGATGACAAGTTGATTTCCTAGCCGTCGTCGCGTCAAGCTTGGGCTTGGAAGCTGTTGCGGGGTTGGCATCTTACGTTAATTTTGAAGATTAATAAAAAATGAAATTTCGGCTCCCAGGTCGCAAATTGCCGCTTGTCCCGCTGCGAAATTGCTTGGTTGTGTTTGACGAATGAGATTCTTGCCGGTGGCAGTACATGGAGAAAATCGTCGCTTTGTTTACATTCAATATTTATGGACGGCACTACATCAGAGAGACTGACAGTTTTGGAGGATGGATCGTTCATGACCGCACACAAGTACGTTAATTGCGGCACCAGTGGTTTTCAAACCATGGAAACTTGAGCTTCTCTTTTTAATGAATAGCTGTAACCATGAGCACGAGGACGTGGAACACCGTTTAAACCACAAACTACCAAACCAACTTAATGTGGAGCTATGAGCAGGTTCACATAATATTTTCCATACCAACATAACATCCGATTTTGGCAACATTTTTCCACAGATTTTGGCAACACCTATGTTTGACAAACGTTTTTACCGTCTTCAGTACATATTTTGACCCTCATCCTTAATTAAAAAAATCAAATTTCATGTTTTCTGAAAACGATATTTATAGAAATCATGAGGACATTTTTAACTATTTTGGCAACACTTCATTTGGCAATATAACATTCACATCGTGTTACTTAAATCGGTAAGAAACTGCATTTAAATTGAGAGCATTTCTAGCCAACTTAACATCTTTCTTCCTAGCATTTATATAAACATTTGGTCTTAAAAACATGTTTCAAACTATTCGACGTATCTTCAGTTTTAACACTGCTGCCAAAAAAAGGGGAACCCTGGGGATCGCCCCAGTCGCAAACATGTTGTCACAATCTTTCTAGTGTGTAGTAGGTATGGCCTACCCTCCAACCAACTTATGCAGTTCTACTCCCTTTCAGTGAGTTTTATTGATTTTCGATGCCGTCAGGTATCATTATTTGTAATTAATTATCACACAACGCACATAATAATGGACCGGGCGCTTGAGCCGGCGGACCACCATCCATTTTGGTAGGTAGGAGGGATGTCGGCATAAAAGGCACCGATGAGGTAAAATGATCTATGTACTATGATGTTTCAATGAGAGAATATGAGAGAATATAAACAGTAAGGTCACTATTTGATACGTATTCTTCTGGGAGTTCACTTTGCTTGTAGTTATAGGATTCATCGCTCATCGACATATTCAGCGTGATGCAGAGAAGCCTGTGCTTCACACAATTTCAAGTGCTTGACGAGAGAAAAATGAGCGAGAGCTTTTGTAACCGTGCGAGAGCCAAATTTCAGCGTTAGTTCTACTCTTTACGACACAGGGGGTAGCGCACAGTGCTTTGCGACTGTGCATGCCCTGTGCTTACAACAAACAGAAAGATAAAACACTTTCGAAATTTCCATCTCATTTATTTTAGAGTTCTAAGTATGCAGAAAGTTTGTGTCTTCGATAAAGTTGTAAGGTTGGGCTTCCAAGTGATGGATTATCAGATTCGCTGCAGGGCTCTAGAAGCATTCCAAGAGGAACTACCGGAAGAACTCCTTAGGCACCTCCGGAATAATTCCCGGAGGAGTTGGCGGATGAATTCCTGGAGAAATTTTCGGATAAATTTCGCAAGAGAACTCCCGATGGAGGTCATACTTGAACTCCTTGAGTACCTCCTTCGGCAATTTCCAGTGGAGCCTTCCCAAGCAACACAACTGTCACAGGAGATCCACGACAGCGTAGGTTATTGCACTAGATGGTGTTAGTGAGTATGCAAATTATAATCCTTGGATAGGGTCTGGCAAGCCCGTGCACAAGGGGAGGGTTTTGGGTGTTAAACCCCTCCCATTACCGACGCTTCATACACTAGGCGCCCCTCCGCCTTTTGCCAAAATTGGGAAACCCCCCCCCCCCCCTTGGCGCCACTTCTGTGCACGGCCTTGGGGTCTGGGACCATTTGGGCAGGGGGACCTATTTAGGGCACTTGTTGCTATAAGACCAAGCCCACTCATGAGCTCCATCAAGCGTTTTAACGTTAAGTAGAGCCCCGAACAAAGAAGCGAACCGCACCGGTCGCTGCTAAGTAGGGCTCGAAAGCGAAAAGTTTACGTACGGTTCGTAGCAGGGCTTAGAATATAGAGACACGCAAAGTACGGTCTCTATCCGTAGGCTCGTGCGCTCTCTCGCGTTTAGCTCTCTGGGTAGCGTAAAGAGGAGACGAAAGAACATGAGTATGGATTTGTTTCCAGGTATATAGTTTCAAGAGAATGATTTTCTTGTTTTGTATATGTAGGAATTTATTTTAGTTTGCAACAAATATTTGAAATTTTCAACCAATTAATATCATAGATCGTTACACGAATAACACAACAAATTGTCTGACATACTATTGTGATAGAGTGACAATACAAACGCAGAAAAATAATAGGTTTAAATTGACAAGCTTCGCTTAAGTATGTTATGAATAAAGTTTCCCCTTCTTCGTCAATTTTAGGACCATGCATATCGAAAATGTATTGATTTTCTTGTAAAAATAGTTACGATTGCTCATAATCGCACCTTTAGATTTTGATTCGGCCGATCGTTTTGAAACTAATATTTGAAGAAATGTATAGTGATTCAATGAGTTTTGCTATTTTAACACGTACATGTTTGAGCCGGGGTTTCTACGCAACAAGTACAGCTTAGTTTCGCACATTTAGAAAAATGTCCAAATAAATAACTCGCGAAGTTCGTTCCGACAAGTTCCAAAATTATCGTCAACCGTCGCAGATTCCGGTGAGAAGATTAGCGCATTTTTCCAACCCGAAAAGATGCCATTTGACGGTAATAAGTGACCACAAGGTTTTCTTTCTTCACTTTCCGGGCTGAGATCCCCCGCTTTGAAACAGCTGTGCCTCGCGTTTCGTTTTGTCGTGTATATTTCAAAAAGGCAAAGGAGTTTTGGTTTGATTGCTGTTTTTGAAAATGGTGGTCGTCAGTGGGTGGTTTATTAAACATACATTTAAAAATATAAATTAAATAAATGAGACATTAGGAAGAAAGTGAGCGAAATAAGTAACTTCACCCTTGTAGAAACAATAGGGCAATGCAGAAAAAAAAATCTGCGAAGACCCCATGTGAATAACACCGATCATACAGAATAGGAGATTCGACATTAGATCTATACAAACAACCCAACAATTGGGGAGATCTTTCAAATATTACACATTTATTCATAGCTCTATTATACACATTTTCATATATTCAAAACATATTTATCAACATGTAATCTGGATCGTTTGGTACAATATGTCCACGCATCCTTCCTTCCCTGTAAATTCGAGAAGTACCTTGCTGAAATAAAATGTTCTGTACTCCAAGTATGGGGCTGTTCATTAATTACATAAGGGAATTTTAGCGATTTTCTCCCCCCCTTGTAAGATTTTTTGTATGAAATCCCAAAAATTTTTGTATGGCGCGTAAGATTTCTCAATCCCCCCCCCCTCCCCCCATTAACCCTTACGTAATTAATGGACAGCCCCTATTTCGAAGAATCATCTTTGCGCGTAAATACAACGCAGTAGACCAGGCCGCTTTGATGCATGTGTCATATCTCTGATATGCCGCAAGCATCAGTATTGACAAGAAAAGTAACACGATTGCTTTCCAGGGTGATTCCGCGTATGTATGAGATTAGATAAGAGTAGTTACGATTTTTCAAAGATGCTTTGACTGTACCTAACTCAACTCAAATATCATAGAAACTCTACAGTTATTTTTTTTTTGTAAAAACAAACTTAAATCATACCGATAAAAATCTTAAAAAATGTAGTCGAGCTGCCTAGTTTCATCAATTAAAATAGGCGGTGTGCAGGACTGCCATATTATAGGTTCTTTGTTATAGAAAAAGCAAGGTGTTGGATGTTAAAATACAACAATTGTTGTATGAAGTGCCATAAAGGAGAGTGGGCTCATTATGTACTTTGACAAATACGCAGTCTACTTCAAGCGCATAGAATCTGCTTCCAACAAAATATTCATGTACCAGCAAAAGATCGCAATATATATTAAGATTTCCGATTGATGCTTTGTAACTAAAAGGTTGTGACTGAGTGTAGAATTAGCTGATGTTAAAATACACGTTAATGAAAAAAGGTTGCGCAAACTTATCGCAGACTGTTAGAAGACAGCTTCTACTATGACCAGGATTCAAAAATCTTGACCAACGCGAAGTTGTGAAGGAGACAACTACGTTATAAATGTTTTGGAAATGCAAGTGATGAAATTATTCAATAAACCTAATTATTAAAAAAGATGCTCATAATCTCAAATTCAGATAAATTTCTTGTGAGAAAGGTAACATGGATATTGATGAGATGGATATTATTTTAGATAAAAATTCGTAACAAACATATAATTTAAAAAAAGATTGCTTGAATTCCGGGATTAAATACAATCATACATTATTGAGAAAATGATATCTTTAAACGCACCAAAACTGGTACAAATCTCCAAGGGAATTATTCATTTGAGTTCATTTTTTACTAACAGTTCTCAGTCTTATCCTAAACCCCTTCTTTCAAAATATGAGCACAGATTATTATACTGAATAAGATTTGCAATAACACCATAGAAATACACAAAATATTGCGATGATTTACAGAAGTGCAAAAAACCGATGGTACGGATAGAATAGAGACCACCGGTGCGCAAAGGCGACCGATCATTATTTTACTCACATGGAAACGAACGACCGGTGCGAAAATGGGTGGTTAACGAAATTAAAAATCGTTAACGACGTGCTTTTGCGTGTGTAGTATGAAGCCCACGGGTGGGCTTGTTCTAACTCAGTCAATTTCAACCAATTGACTGGATTTTTGGGAGTAGGTGAAATACGTACAGTATCTAGCCCTGTATAAAAATTGAAGTCAATTGGTTAAAAATTGACTGAGTTACAGTAGCAAGTGCCCAAAATAGATTCCCCTGCCCAAATGGTCCCAAACCCTATGTCAGAATTAGGATTACTTAGAGGGGTTGTACTACGGAAACGGCTTAGCAGTCTCGAGAAAATCAAACGATATTATATGGCTTTGTTCGACGTTTCGACCACTTCTTTGGTCTTCTTCGATATTATCAAAGAACGTCAAGTGTTTCGTAAAACTGTGTGTGTCTGGTCGATTGGTTGGTACATCAAGGCACAGTGGCTGATTTCGTCATTTTAGCGCGCTTAATTAATAACTTTTTAATTATGACGTTTAGCGTTATGGTATTTTCGAAAAAGTTTTTCGCTATAATAAGGAGCTTCTTTTGAACTATTGTTAAAAATGATCAATCCCCCTAAAAGTGAGATAGAAAATTTAGTTTTTGCATTTTTTAAGATACACGTCTGGTGTCTTCACAAAAGTTGTAGAAAATGTTATTTGGAGCAACTTTGCCAAAGACGCCAAGTTTGTAACTCCGTTACTTTTCAAGATACGTTACGTTTTTGATCATCGGCCCCTTGAAAAGGGTTTTTGCGTAATAACTTTCGACGAATTGATTCTACATTTTTCTGGTGTTCTACAAAGTTATAGATAATGGTAAAACACATAACTTTGCCGAACACGACATCTCGCTAATTTCAAAAATAAAATAGTTATAATGGATTTTATAGTTTTTTGGGTCATATTTCAATCCTATATAACCTAGCTATAGGCAATTATATGCAAATTTCCTTTTACGCATGTGAATATAGAAGTAATTGCCTCTCTTAGAAAGCCAAAACCATCAAACTGTAAGAGACTGTAAGATGGTTTTTGTACAGAAACTTCCAACCATCTATGTTACTTTTATATGGGATTTATTCATATCTTCAACATATTTATTTGACAGTTCATGGCAGCTTGCATTTTTATTATTATTATTATTGTGTGTGTGTGTGTGTGTGTGTGTGTGTGTGTGTGTGTGTGTGTGTGTGTTTTTTTTTTTTTTTTTTTTTATTCTAGGAGTCCAAAAATCTTCTAAAGACGCTGTGTGGGATTCGAATGTGCGCCTACCCACTAAAAACACTCTCCTAGTTCACCTCCACCTTAAATTCCCCTCCGGTACCACCATGCAGTATTTCTTCGGAGGGGAAATGTGTGTGTGTGTGTGTGTGTGTGTGTGTGTGTGTGTGTGTGTGTGTGTGTGTGTGTGTGTGTGTGTGTGTGTGTGTGTGTGTGTGTGTGTGTGTGTGTGTGTGTGTGTGTGTGTGTGTGTGTGTGTGTGTGTGTGTGTGAATATATAGAATAGATTGTGGTGCATTCTGGAGCATACTTCATGAAACACGAAAGCTACACGAAAACATACCATCTACTTATATTTTCTTACTAACTCACAGTGCTGCATGTAGTCCCCGAAAAGAGCGAACGAAGTGCCATTTTTTCTCAAATTCTAAGCTTGTGCGTGGCATATTTTGTGAACATGTACATGTCTTGTCTCTTGTACTTGTCTACAATAGTTATAGCTAATAATAAATCTCATTGAATTTTACAGTAAGGTGCTGTTCAATCGCGATCTGACAAAAAAGTATTTTATGCGTTCTTTTCGTGGACTACGTGCAGCAGTTAGTCAGAAAATAGAAGTAGATGGTAAGTTTTCATGTAACGTACTTCATGAATGCTCCAGAATGCACCACAATTCTTTCTATATATTCACATACTTACAATAACAATGAAAATGCAAGCTGTCATGAACTCTCAAAAAAATATGTTGAAGATATGAATAAATCCCATATAAAAGTAACATAGATGGTTGAAAGTTTCTGTACAAAAACCATCTTACAGTCTCTTACAGTTTAATGGTTTTGGCTTTCTAAGAGAGGCAATTACTTATATATGTATTCACATGCGTAAAAAGAAATGTGCATATAATTGCCTATAGCTAGGTTATATATGCTTGAAATATGGTGCAAAAAATTACAAAAACCGTTATAACTATTTTATTTTTGAAATTAGCGGGATGTCATGTTCGGCAAAGTTATGTGTTTTACCATTATCTCTATAACTTTGTAGAACATCAAAAAATGTAGAACCAATTCTTCTAAAGTTATTGCGCAAAAACCCTTTTCAAGGGGCTTATGATAAAGAACGTAACGTATCTTGAAAAGTAACGGAGTTACAAACTTGGCGTCTTTGGCAAAGTTGCTCCAAATAATATTTTCTACAACTTTTGTGAAGATACCAACCGTGTATCTTGAAAAATGTAAATAAATTTTCTATCTCACTTTTAGGGGGATTGATCATTTTTAACAATAGTTCAAAAGAAGCTCCTTATTATTGCGAAAAACTTTCTCGAAGACACCATAACACTAAACGACATAGTTAAAAAGTTATTAAGGTGAATATATAACGAAGCCACACCTCGAATTTTCGAAAGCACAAATCTGAAGAACCGAATGTCGGTTTAAACTGAAAAGTTGATCGGTTGGTTACTCCCTGGTGGTGACCAATCGATCAACTTTTCTGCGCAAACCGACATTCGGTTCTTCAGATTTGTGCTCTTGAAAATTCGAGTTGTGGCTTCGTCATATATTCACCTTAATTAGGCGCGCTAAAATGACGAAATCAGCCACTGTGCAAGGTCGTGAATTAGTGATTTTCGTAACTATTTTCATAACATTCGTCACTAATTCTTGCACTTATTCTAGGCATTGTCTAACTTTCTCTTTTGCAACTGTGAAATTTGAAATGGTCAATTTACTGTTGCATAGCCGAAAACTTAACAGTGTCTAGAATAAGTGGAAGAATTAGTAATGAATATTAAGAAAATAGCTACTAAAATCACTTAATTGACCAGACACTCACAGTTTCATGTAGGACACTAAGTGAAGTCTTCATCTCCTTAGTGATAGAACTAGGTAATTGATGTGATGAAATATCGAGAATTATGAATATATCTGAACATACACCACAATAAGCGAAGCATTTTTTGTTGAAACTACGTTTATGATGCTTTGAAGACTCAAAACGTGTTTACTTTTTAGCTGGAATAGCTTTACCAGCTATTTGAACCCGCATTACCAAACTCACTGAAGAAGCCCAAAAAAGTGTTCGAATCGTTGGGTAAAATTATTTCGTTTGATTTTCTCGAGACTGCAAAGCCGTTCCTGTAGCATAATTATCCCAATTAGCAGAACTCGCCCATTCCATACTGTAAATATCCAGGAATCGATACAAGAGAAAAACAAGCCACAGCGGTACCCCTTTGATTTACTCGCTTGCCGCTGTCCGATCACTTTTGCACATTTTGAACGCCTTGCCACGCCCAAACCTGTGAACGAAAACATTTTGTACCTTGTATACGTAAAATTCAGCGTATTAGTAGTTCTGTGTCAAAAATTGAGCATAATCCATCAACGCAAACCATAGTTACAGCATCCCAAACTTGGCCATTTTGTATGAATATCGGCGTTTGTCCGATCAATTATGCACCACAGTGAAAAAAATAGGGGAATATTTCCAGACTTCTTTTGGCCAAGAGCATGGAATGCAAATTTTGAAGGGGCATTCAGGGAGTTCCAAAGAGGGGCTTAGGGCGTTTCAAGTGGTTTTAGGTCTTCCAGAGGATATCAGGGCATTGCAAAGGGTGTCAAGAAATGTTTAGAGGCGTTTCAGATTTAGAGTTTCTGAGGCATTTTAGGAAATTGAGGGTAAACATACGTATAGCCTTTAGTTCATAGGCATAAATGTATTGGAAAGTGGACAAATTGCAGGGAAGTGAATCCATCTTGGCAGGGATTCTATTTTGAACACTCTTCTGCTACAGCTCAGTCAATTTACTACCAATCGACATATTTTTTGGAACCTGAAATACATATAGTATCTAGCCTTATACAACATGTTTTTTTTTATATTTACTAGGTTTAATCACCGCATGACTTTATCATAATTAATTTTAATTGGCTTTTTTCGGTGATATTAATACTACTCGAAGTAAGAGGGAGTAAGGGAAGTAATCAAAGAATACGGTGGATAGATATGCAAGCGAGCGATAAGAGAAACTGAACAGAAATTTAAATTAACAGAGGGCCATTGTTGAGCAACACAATCACAACGACGATCTTCTTGCCATGCGTTCTCAAGTTGAACGACTAGGTAATAGTGGTTAGATGAATACTACTGTAGTACTACTAGATGAATCCACTATAGGGTAAGTGCTCCAATTATGGCTATAGTACCAATTATTCGCCATAGACGGATTTCGCGCCAACTCGAACAAATGTTGGCAGCACCCTCTCAGATTACAACGAAACTTTCTTGGTGTGTAGACCTTGCCCAGATAAGCCACTTTGCATACTCATTTTTCTAATTTTTTTTCTCGACTGACTTTTGGAAAGGGCTAAACTTTTTTTATGGATTTTTTAAAAATGTTTTTAATCAAAAAATGACTACTCCTACAAAAAAGTGTTGTATGGGTGATTATCACAAAATAAGTCAAATTTTAAGAAAAAAATACTGAAAAAAATCCAAAATGAGCCCTACACTGAAAAAAATCATTTCTAAAAATTCAAAGTTGATTTAAAAAAAACACCATTTTTGATTTTGATGAAATTTTGTCTCAAGACAGGTAATTATGTTCCCTACCAACCGTCCATACAAGATGGGCACTTTCAAGGAAAAAAAGTTTTTCTAACAAATACTTTTTCTTGTTCGAATGATTTTTTTTCAGTGTATTTTGTTATCAACAATAAAACCAGTGAAGGCCATAACAATCAAAGAATCCAATGAAACTCAATTTTCTAGGAGATTTTGTGTTATTTATTCAATCATTTGGAAGGGTTTTCCTATACATAAAAAACTTCAAAATATTACAAATGTATTTTCTTAGGAAATGTAATGTTTGATCGCAATATGTATTGAAGTGCACTTTTAAATATACAATTATTTATAATTATGAATTCTTCAAATATATATATATGTGTCTTAGAGCTAATTTCAAACATGTTCTTTTCTATTTTTTTCCGATCATACTAAATATTTTTGGTTCATCTTCTGAATAAGAATACCTGTTTGCCTTTACTTTGTCGCCAGGAATAGGCAAAAAACTATGGAATTTCTGAGTGCCTGGTATTGTTTTGGCGTTATTATATATTTCTTCGAGATCTTCTGACATTTTAATGTACTGTTCAGTGGATACGTAACAGAAATTTAATTTAGTTATATTTTTATCTGTCTGTACAACTGCCCAGTTATATATCTCTCATGTAGTTGTTATGGTATTTCCATAATCTCGAGCAAGACTTGCTCTCTTTGCCATTCGCTTGAGAGTGCCACCAATAGCATCACATGGACCTTTACCGCGGGACGTTGTAAAAAAAATGCCATTCTGCTCTTAATGCATGCTTTGACTGGAATCTACATAGACTAGCAAAGTTCTTCTTATTTTTGTATTGTGATGCTGCCCCATCAGACATAAAATAAATTTTAGAAAAATTCGTTAATTGTTTCATAAAATCATTTTTTAGATGAACAACTGGACCGCAACTGTATCGTGAGCCATTACTTCCGATATGATAATGAAGCTAACATTTACAAGTTTATTATCTTTCATATAGTAAATTTCAAATGGGTGTATTGTTGCTTGCGAGTTGTTCCAATGATATCCTTGAGCAGCGTTTTGAATTATGAATGAATAGTTTTCAGAGAAATCACAAATCGCAAGAATTTCATCATCCTTTTGATTCTAATATCAATGTAAGTTCCTCTTCAATGTGTTCATTACAAGCACACTTTTCACAAGCACGGAAAAAGCAATTATCTGTTCTGGTGGAAATATCGCAAAGCATTTTTTGTATTATTTCATCTTGTGACACAATTCTTATACTGTTGAACATTAAATTTACATTTTTATGAATAGTACATATGCATACATTATTTATACCAGTAGAATTAAGTAAAATACAATGCTTTGGTCGCAACTGTGTAAATACTGTGAAACCAATATTCACAGTTTTGTACATATCTACAAAAATCATATAAGCCTCTTTGAGCGACATCATCAAAAGTCGTTTTTGAACTTAATGTTTTTTTCCATTTCGAACCTCAGAAACAAAATCATTTGTTCCTGGCATTGGCCTGCTGATATCATTATCATCAAAAAATACTCTTACTATTTGTTTTATATCGTCATCAATACCATGCCCCCTTCTTTTTTCGGTGGTACAAAGAATACCCTGTTCATAAACAAGATCCTTCACCTGCCTCGCCATATACATTGGTGCGTTAAACTCTCTTGTGATTTTATTTACCGACCAAGACTTAGGAAGTACAGATAGTATTTTAATCTGTTCGCTTCTGTCAGTTGTAGGGTGATTGATCTTATCCTTTAACTGCATAATTATCTCGTCATACGGCTCCACTTTGCCAACATCCGTTGAATCTATTCCGAAGATATTTTTTCGAACTGCTTTCGTAATCTGCAATGATTTGTTTATGCGATATTCCATATTTCTCATGTTTCTAGATGAGATTGGCGATAAACTCAATGTTTCAGCAATGGTATTAAACTTTTCAATATTATGGGGATCCTGTAGTTGATCTGTTGACGGAATTGACTTCAATGATGGAATAGATGGTACCATATCTGTAAGATAAAAGTTAAGGTTAACAATATAATAATGAATGCAGTGGAAAGTTAATGATAGTTATTTATGCAACGAGTTGCAAAAATGATTTTTTTTTTCGCACAAGTAGTACATTTATCCAACGAGGCTTGCCGGGTTGGATAAATACGAAGAATACTGAAAAATGTAGTTTTGCAACGAGCTGCAAAATGAGTTATATAAAAGAAGCTAACATGTTGAAGGCGTACTTACCCAGCTCATGTTCGATTTGTTGACCACTCGTTGACGGTTCTGGTTCTGGAACATCATGATGTTGCTGCCCACTAAATGATGGTTGCATAGTTTCGTCGTTTCCATCCGATCGGCGTTTTTTTCGTATTCGGGCTTCTGTTGTGACTTATCAATCCACGACATGACTCA